>NC_084615.1:34248218-34493218 GCF_033978795.1 Nerophis ophidion
TAAATCAATTTATTTGGTGCTTCCCCCCCAAAAAAGAACAATTTTGACATCTGACATGCTTTTTAAAAAGAAAATTAAATCATATTATCCAACGGCCTGACGCACAGATTTGATGATCAAACAAAGGTAGCGGACTTCGTGGATAAAAACATTAAAATTGGAGTTGCCCCAGATTCGATCTTGGAGGCATGCTAGCATGCTCGGTGACCGCCGTCATTTTGGAGCTAGAGGTCTACAAATACCTGTAGCGTAAGCTATCTTGCCTTTCTTATCGTTTATGCCCTACCTTATTCAGATGGTATAGTTCCTGAGT
The DNA here is from genome assembly GCF_033978795.1 of Nerophis ophidion. NCBI lineage: Eukaryota > Metazoa > Chordata > Actinopteri > Syngnathiformes > Syngnathidae > Nerophis > Nerophis ophidion. The sequence goes on from NC_084615.1 coordinate 34,248,532, forward strand.
TCTGTCAAAATGACTGCTAAGAATTTTTTTCAGTATTTTATTGACTAATTTACCGGTTGTATATCGGTCTTCTTCATATATATTTTGCACATTCGGTTGAAGAAATAGGTTTTGGTCGTAAGCTGTATTTATACGGCCTCTTTTCATCTTAATCAAACATATACCTTAGTGCACTTTATTTGATAACTGGATGTCATATTTTGGCGCCTCCTGTGTTGTTAGTCAGTGTAGAAGAGGCACAATTGTTGTTTTTGGGCTTTGGTATGGGGAGCCACTGTTTTTTTTTTTTTTCTTTGCATCAGTCAAGCTTATTCTTTTGTAGTTTTACCACAGCCTTGCATTATTGTATACTGTATATTTGATGTTTGCATCATTTTGCTATGACCCAACCTAATCTAGCAGTGACGTCCGGCGAGTGCGGCATCAGGTTTACCGGTTTTAATTGCAAAGGGCTTAATAATCCTATTAAACAAAGTAAGATATTACATAATCTTTGTCATCTGGGTGCCCAAATAATCTTCTTGCAGGAGACCCATCTTAAACCTTCCGATCACTTGAGGCTGAGGAGAAAATGGATATGACAGACTTACTACTCTTCATTTTTGGGCAAATCGAGAGGAGTTGCAATTTTGCTACATAAATCTGTTTGTTTTGTTCCCTCAAATGGTATTTCTGATCCCAATGGGAGGTATGTTATCGTCACTGGCCAGGTTTCCAACACCCCAAACCCCCTCGTAAATGCTTATGCTCCCAACTATGACGATGACAACTTTTTCAAACATCTTTTTCTGAATCTCCCTAACTTCTCGAAACACTATTCAATGTACTATTTATATTTATACATTGACAGCTTTTTTGCCTCTTTCCAGCAACTTTGTAATACATGTACATTCCCTAACAACCTTTTTTTTAGATATCTACAGGTCCGCCGTTTTGTTCATAATACTTTTCCAAGGTTTCAAACTTACCGACTGACACAGTTTTGGATGCCTTTTTGACAACACTTCCGACTTTAAAAAAGGATCAGTTACATGTATTTATAACCAAAATGTTCTTTTACGCCTTAAGTCTCTGAATTTAGTTAAGTAACTGTGGGAGGGTGACTTAGGAGTGACCCTGTAAGAGGAGAGCTGGACAGAGATCTTAAGTAGAGTTCATAGGTCTTCTATATTTGTGGTAGACACAGCCTTATTCAATGCAAGCTAATTTATCGTACCTGTTATACCAGACCTGGGCAAATTAACGCCCAGCTTAAGCTTTTCAATTTTGCCCGCTGGACTTTCCCAAATAATGTTTTTATATCTTTAAGAAGAAAACTGTATCTGCCATTATGATGTGGATTGAGGTTTTTAGATTACCGTAAGTCTTGAACTATACAAAGTATTTCAATGGTTGGAATCGTTTCTTTTGCATTATATACTAGTTACTATGGTCATCTAAGTCACAGCAGCTCAGACGAGGCACCAAGCGGTGTGGGTGTGGTTTGTTTTCACAGATTGTTTCCAGAGCGGCCAGCCTGAAATGCGGGTGTCAGGGACAGATGCAGAAGGAGATTTTTACAACAAAGTTCTAAAGCTTAGTGATATCAGAGATATCAGATTGTAGGTGGGTTTTTTTTAACCCTTCGCCTCCATATTTCGCTGTGTTTGTTGCATCTTTGTTGCCTTTCGCTTGATCGTCAAATATGTTGATCGAGAGGGGATGTGACGTTCATTTGCTGTCAATATTCAGTGTTTTATTGTTCATAGTTAATATTGTAAATCCTACATTCTTTATTTTCATGTACATTCTGGGTGTCTCTTTCAGTAAAACAATTTAAAATTCTGTTCCGTTTTTTAAAGCGGTCTGTCATAAAGTTTTTGGCATTCAATCAGACATTGTGAGGTTTTGTATTAGTGTTCCTAAAATTAGATGTACCGACACCCAGGCACATTTTTTTCTCTAAATTTGGCCCCCGAGTCAAAATAATTGCCCAGGCTTGTATTATACGAAGCTTTTGCTGGACAAGATGTATGATGGAATATCGATACTATGTGATCGGTGTCAACAGTTTCCAGCTAACTTTATACATATGTTTTGGCTTTATCCATCCATGTACAGTTATTGGACAAAAATTATAATACTTTGTCTTTTAGGAATTGGCGAAAAGATCAAACCGAATCCTCTGAGTCGACTATTCGGGGTAGCGCCTCTGTCATCTTTTCTCAGCAAATCCAAAAAGAACTTTGGAGAATTGAACGCTTTGATGGCTCGAAGACTGTGTCACTGTGTTAAATTGGAAGGCTGCAGCGCCTCCCTGCCACACCCGCTGTATTCGATAAAATCTTTATTTCCTTGAATTGGAGACAATTAGGCTGACATTGGCTTTGTGAAGTTTCATGAAGTATTGGGTGAATTTCCTAAAATATGTCAGAGAGACTGATCTCAAATTTAATCCTGATTGAGAAGTAATTGAAAGGTTAGCTCATTGATGAGCCTTTTGTCTGTTTTTGTGTATTGCTGCACCGAGTTGGGGAAATGCAGGAGTGCAGATGTCTGTGGCATCATGTCAATATTTGCCTGTACCTTTTTGACTGATACATGTTTTTTTTTTTTTTTTTCCCAGTTTATAATTTTTTATTTTATTTTATTCATAATTTTGGTGGGTTACTTGTTTGAGGGAGGAAACAGAACATTTGACAAGTTTAATTGTAGTTTTGGACAGTATATGTCCAAACCCCAATAAACAAAGAAAACAAAGCAAATCTAACTTTTAGATAATCATTTTCGTATAGAACAACACAATCAAATTTTCTACGAACAACTTCAGTATTTATATTAAGTAATGTAATAATAGTACAGCATTATCCTTGGAGAATAGACTTCCATGGTATCTCCTTCAAGCTGCTTCTCCGCCAAACACAACGTCAGCAGCTTTTCCATATTTTCAAGGATAAATGTCCGCCGTTTAGACATTCTTTTAAAATTCTTGACCGGCATTGGTGACTCATTCTGCTTTAGTATGGTGCAGAATAACAGTAATACGTGACGCAATCAGACATATTTTTTAATGGTTTTGTTTTTAAATAAGCAAATATCATCTGCTTCTTCTTAGCACTGTCCTTCACACTCAGTTTCTGCCTTCCCATGTTTGGAAAACAAAGTTGTGGAAACAGACATTTTCAACAGACATTTTCAACAGATAAAGCGAAATTGTGAAAAGCAAGTGCTTGCTTAAAAAAAGACAGATATACACCCCTGGTGTACAGTATGTCATCATAAATTGACAGAAAATGTGTCAAGGGAGGGTTTAAATTTCCGGTCACTATATATCCGGTTGTTTAGTGACACATATTTATAACATTTCAAAATGTCTAGAATAATGTTTTCATGGACAAACTTTTTTTTCACACACTGTACAAACATTGAACAGTTTTTTTTTTTCCAAAATACACCATATGCATGCGCTTTCGCTGCGACATCTTATGTCAAAAGGCTCTTAAGTTGGAGCTCTCTTAAATTGAGGTACCACATTTGACTCATCTTAAGATATTCTGCAATGAGTTTCAATTATCAGAACAAGAACCCTATACATTTACATTATAATCTGTAAGGAAGCAGGGGGTCATAGGTCCCAGCACCAGTCACGTCTTTTGTACCATACAAAACAGTTTTCCACAGTTGTTCGATACTCTAACTATACAGTCATCCCTTGTTACATCGAGCTTCAATGTTTGACACTTCAATCTATCGCTGATTTATTAATGTTATTTTGTCTTATGATTTGGCTTGCTTTTCAGTATTGTGACCACTGATTGGCTCAGCCTCAGGTAGCATTAATATATTGTATTAAAAGAGTGTTATGGTGACTTTGTGTGCATGCGATTTAATTTCTATAGTGCTCATAATGTGAAAAACTGCGTTTAGATTTACAAAACCCAAAACCAGTGAAGTTGGCACTTTGTGCAGCATCTTGGGGTGGCAACTCTCGCATTCAATATGCGTTCCAAACGTAACAATTTGCAAATCCTTTTCAACTTATATTCAATTGGATAGACTACAAAGACAAGATATTTAATGTTCGAACCGAGAAACACTTTTTTTTGTGCAAATAATCATTAATTTTGAATTTAATGGCAGCCACACATTGCAAAAAAGTTAGCACAGGGGCATTTTTACCACTGTGTTACATGGCCTTTGTGATGATTGCGTGGCATTGTGGTGATGCGGGTCGTTCTCTCAGGGATGCAGTCGGGCTCGAACACAGGGTGAAGGTAAGAAATAATTGAATTATTTTACAAATAAAAACAGACTTAGTCAAAAGAAACAGAACTAGCATGGGAGCTAGAAAAAAACAAAAGCGCTAGCATGGGAGCTAGAGGAATAACAGAAAATCTTGCACAAAAGGTCAAACAAAACTACTAGCATGGGAGCTAGAGGAGCAGATTTAGCGCAGAAGCTGGCAAGTACAGATTTGGAATCAGAATTGAGGATCAAGGTCGTCACTGTTGTGCGAACACAAATTAGGAGGCAAGACTGAATGAACAGAAAGGGCAGGCTCAAATAAAGACAGTAATAAAGAGGCAGGTGCGCGTCGAAAGCAAGATGCAGGTGAATCTAATGAGTAACTATGGAAACAGAACAAACCAGGAACTAAGGAAGTCAAACACTAACAGAATATAATACAAAAATGAATCAAAACCACATTCGTGACGTGACGAGTTTGACCCAGCGGTAAACCGAGGCATGCGCTAATTATTTTGCTAAACAAGTTTGACCCGGCAGTAATTCTAGACATGCTCTAATTCTAAGCATGCGCTAATTATTTTGCAAAACGAGTTTGACGCGGCGGTAAAACGAGGCATGCGGATAATATATCCCCGGCGGCAATTCAAGGAAATACGGTAATCTGAAAAACCGTGCTAGCTGCTTATTTTATTTTATCAATGCTGTTTAATGACCTTGTAGATGTAGATACTGATCTCTTATCAGTGCAATGTGCGTTAAATCCTCATCATATATCAATCATCAAATGACCCTCCCTAGTGTGCCTCTGATTGGCTCACCAGTGTCTGACCATGTCTATGACCGAGACTGCTCTGGCTGCAGTGCCCTCTGCTGGTTGTTCAGGGGAGTGTGTAGGTCACATTTATTTGTGCATCTGGTTTGTGGGAGGAATGTCTCATCGACACAAAGGCAAAAAAAGCAATCAACATATGCAAATTCAATACAAATACAAATACAATATCAAGCATATTTACATTCAAATCTCAAACATGTATTTACAAATACACATTTATTTCTACAAATTATTGATGTATTTGTATGTCACATTTTTATATGTATACATTTTATTTGTATATATTTTCACCTACAACACTTAAAACATTAAGCATATCAGTATGTGGAATGAAATTATGGAATGGATTAAGTAAAGAAATTAAACATTGTACTGATATGATCCAGTTTAAGAGGATGTTCAAATTAATAGTGCTTACAAAGTACAAAGAAGAAGAATTATGAGAAACACTTTCAAATTTATTGAAAATAAGATATTTTTCATGTTAGTATGTTAATAATGATTGAATTAATTAAGTACATATTACAAAACTGTTACTCATTCACAGATGTCATTTTGCTATTTTGATATTTTGCTGTAAAGAAGGTCAGTGAATGAATGTATATATTTGTGGGCGCTCTGACGTTGGGAAAGGGGTAGGATTAAATAAGCGTTGCTTCTTCCTACTCCTTTTCGGACATGATGTATTGTGTATTGTGAAATGATGAAATTGCATGATGTAAAATGTTGTAGGTATGTCATGTTCGAAATAAACTAAGAAAAGAAAAGAATAGAAAGAAAAATATATCTACCAAAATGATTTTTTCAAATTATTCATTTATTTGTATATCACATTTGTATTTGTATATTTATTAATATATGCATGTGTTTTAATATAATATTGATATATATCAGGGGTCGGCATCCCGAAATGTGGAAAGAGCCACATTGGACCAAAAATACAAAAAAAAATCTGTCTGGAGCCGCAAAAAATTAAAAGCCATATTACATACAGATAGTGTGTCATGAGATATAAATTGAATTATGAGGACTTAAAGGAAACTAAATTAGCTCAATTATACCTACAAATGAGGCATAATGATGCAATATGTACATACAGCTAGCCTAAATAGCATGTTAGCATCGATTAGCTTGCAGTCATGCAGTGACCAAATATAAGGGAATAAGCGGTAGAAAATGGATGGATGGATGGATAGCACACTCCACACAAGTCAATAACATCAACAAAACTCACCTTTGTGCATACATGCGCAACGTTATAAGTTTGGTGGACAAAATGAGACAGAAAAAGAAGTGGCATAAAAAACGTCCTAGAAAGTTGGAGAAAGTTATGCATGTAAACAAACTAGGGCGAGTTCAAGGACCGCCAAAATTAGTAGGACAAAACGTCGCTCGCCAAATACTCGAATCAGTGAAGCATGTTTAATACAAACAGTGCGCTTTATAGCAATTAGGAAGGTTTGTGTCATGTTTGTCCTCCTATAGCAGGGGTCGGCAACCCAAAATGTTGAAAGAGCCATATTGGACCAAAAATACAAAAACTAATCCGTCTGGAGCCGCAAAAAATTAAAATCCATATTACATACAGATAGTGTGTATTGAAATATAAATTGAATTATGAGGACTTAAAAGAAACTAAATGAGCTCAAATATACCAAGAAATTAGGCATAATGATGCAATATGCACATACAGCTAGCCTAAATAGCATGTTAGCATCGATTAGCTTGCAGACATGCAGTGACCAAATATGTCTGATTAGCACTCCACACAAGTCAATAACATCAACAAAACTCACCTTTGTGCATACATGCGCAACGTTATAAGTTTGGTGGACAAAATGAGACAGAAAAAAAAGTGGCATAAAACACGTCCTAGAGAGTCGGAGAAAGTTATGCATGTAAACAAACTAGGGTGAGTTCAAGGACCGCCATAAGTAGTAGGACAAAACGTCGCTCACCAAATACTCGAATCAGTGGTGTATGTTTAGTATAAACAGTGCGCTTTATAGCATTTAGGGAAGTTTGTGTCATGTTTGTCCTTCTATAGAAACCAAATTAAAACAAAAAATATGTTTTTCCCCCTCATCATTTCCATTTTTCATATATTTTTGAAAAAGCTCCAGAGAGCCATTAGGGCGGCGCTAAAGAGCCGCATGCGGCTCCGGAGCCGCGGGTTGCCGACCCCTGATATATATAAATTGATGTGAGACATTTCTACTTCCATACTAAAGAGGTAGGCTTTTTTCGGAGGTCTCAAGAAGGTAACAAATACAAGAATGTGTGTGCGTGTGTGTTAGTTTGTGCGTGTGCACGCGCGTGTGCGTGTGTGTGTGTGTTCGTAAATGAGCTAGGATGGGAGGGGGCAGAGGTAGGGATGAATTACGTCGGTGAGGGCCAGTGGAGGGACGCGGTGCAGGCTTGCAGCTGCAGGAGGAGGGATACGGGGAGGGTTGAAGCGGCGGGGATGAGATTAACGCGCGTGCTAAAAAACAACAAGAAAAATCCCAAAATAGGTTGTTCGATTACAGCTGGATGGAGTGAAAGTGTTTAAAGTCAGCAGATTAGATGACCGAGGGACCGAGGGACGCCGGGAAGATGCGCTGCGTCCGCGGGGTTTGCGGCTGCTTCTGCGGCGGCGGCGCGCCCTCCGAGCCCGGGGTGAGCAGCGGCGACGCGCAGGCACCGCGCGCGTAGATGGCCAGCGCAGGTGTCCGGGAAGTGTCATCACGAGTGGTCGCCGGGCGGAGGGGGCAACGTCCGCGGGGATGATGGCGGCCAAGTCCGACGGCCGAGGGGTCGTCACCGGCTTCGCCCAGCTGCGCAACCTGGACGAGGTGGTGGGCGCCGGGGAGGAGGGCCGCGACAACGGCAGCTCCTTCCACATCTGCCACTGCTGCAACACCTCGTCGTGCTACTGGGGCTGCCGGAGCGCCTGCCTGCACTACCTGCGCTCCAGGCGGCGGGACGCGGCGCGGCCACCGCAGGAGGAGCAGCGCCTCTGGCTGGATTGCCTGTGGATCGTCCTGGCCCTTCTGGTCTTCTTCTGGGACGTGGGGAGCGACGTGTGGCTCTCCGCGCACTACTACCGCAGCCAAGACTTCCTGTGGTCGGGCATGACCCTGTTCTTTGTGCTGGTGCCCTCGGTCCTGGTGCAGATCCTCAGCTTCAGGTGGTTCGTGCAGGATTACACGGAGGGCGGACTGGGCTCCGTGCAGGGCTTGACGAGTCGCAGAGCCGCGGCCAGTCTTCACCGGGACCGCTGCTGTCGCCTCTCGGTGTGGGTCTGGCAGAGCCTCCTGCACGTCTTTCAGATGGGACAGGTGTGGAGGTAAGGCTTACGTCATCCGTCACCTGGTGTAACCTGCGTGCGTGACTGGGGTGCAAAGCAGCATCACGTGACCGCTACACTATTTCCATTTTAATTGAGCTACAGTACGTGTGCTGCTGCAACATTCTCCAGTCATCTGCTCTACACTCAGCCCCACGCACGCAGACCCCTCCACCACGACCACCGGCGATGCACAGACATGATGTCATTGATTCTTCTGCATTGCTCGGCATCTTTGACCCCCGCCGCCATCCCCCCTCCCAAACAAACCTAGCCACGCAAATCGGGGCAGATGTGCTGCCACTCAGATGCGAAACAGTTGTGATCGTGTGTCTTTTTTTAACGGGAGCATCACTGCAGGTCATAGTGGACTAAGCAGACTTTATGCATCATGCTGTTGTTTACATTCTGTATACTTTGCTTGCTGCTGAATGCAGTGTTTGTGGGTTTACTGATGCAGCTATCCTGTCAACGCACCTCTTGCCGGAAACTATTGACCAGTTTTTAAAAGTGCCATATTATGCAAAAGTGACTAACAATGTTTAAACAGTAGCCTGTAGCCTGACGCTTTTTGTGGCCCTAAATAAATAATGTATTGGGCCCCATTTTGGTCTTTAATATTAATATTGTAACATGCTATGGGGCAGGGTTTCCCGATTTTTTTGACCCGCATTCGGTTAAACATTCTTGGCCGGGGGCCGGGCTGTGTGTATATACATATATGTGTGTGTGTGTGTGTGTGTGTGTGTGTGTATATATATATATATATATATATATATATATATATATATATATATATATATACATATATATATATTTAGGTATGTGTATATATATATATATATATATATATATATATATATATATATATATATATATATATGTGTATATATATGTATGTATATATATGTATGTATACTGTATATATATATATATATATATATATGTATGTATATACATATATATGTACATATATATATATATATATGTATGTATGTATATATATGTATATATATATATATATATGTACATATATGTGGCGCAGTGGGAGAGTGGCCGTGCGTAAACCGAGGGTCCCTGGTTCAATCCCCACCTAGTACCAACCTCGTCACGTCCGTTGTGTCCTGAGCAAGACACTTCACCCTCCATCAGTGTGTGAATGGGTAAATGTGGAAGTAGTGTCAAAAAGCTTTGAGTACCTAGAAGGTAGAAAAGCGCTATACAAGTACACCCCATTTATAATTTTATATATATATATATATATATATATATATATATATATATATATATATATATATATATATATGTATATGTATGTGTTGGAAAAATCACAAGACTACTAAAACTCTACAGAACTGTGTCATGAGGGGTTCCCTCTATCGTCAGGAGATTTTAATGGAAGCATTCACATACCATGGTTTATATAGGGCACAGAGTGGGTCGGTACAGGCAGGCGTAGGGGCGTGGTGATTGGCTCATGTGTTACCTAGGAAGTGTTTCCGTCTGTGACGGCATGCTGATATAATTTCACTGCGCTTATTGAGGGATGACAGGTCTGGGTGATATATAATAAACATTTTGTCTTTTAGCATAGGTTGCATATTTTATTACCACTGTTGCAACCTATGTTTAAAAGAGAAACTGTATATATATATATATATATATATATATATATATATATATATATGTATATATATATTTATATATATATATATATATACATACATACATAGCCCGCTTTTCGCTCGAATGCAGCTGAGATAGGCTCCAGCGGCCTAGGGCACCCGGAAGGGGACACTCGGTAGAAAATGGATGGATATGTAATTATAACAATACAAATGATTTTGATACTTTTCGGTACTTTTTGCAACTTTTCTAAATAAAGGGGACCACAAAAAAATGCATTATTGGCTTTAATTTAACAAAAAATATTAACATTTGATCTTAACATCAAAACATATGTTTCTTATTGCAAGTTTGTCCTTAAATGAACTAGTGAACATACAAGACAACTTGTCTCTTAGTAGTAAGTAAACAAACAAAGGCTCTTAATTAGTCTGCTGACATATGCAGTAACATATTGTGTCATTTTCCATTCTATTATTTTGCCAACATTATGAGAGACAAACTGTAAACATTGATTATTAATATACTTGTTCATTTACTGTTAATATATGCTTCCTTTCTCTTTTAATATGTTCTATCTACACTTCTGTAAAAAATGTAATAATAATGTATACTTCTGTTGCTTGGATACTTTACATTAGTTTTAGCTAATCCCATACATTTGGGTATCGATCCGATACCAAGTAGTTACATGATCCTACATTGGTCATATTCAAAGTCCTCATGTGTCCAGAGACATATTTCCTGAGTTTACAAACATAATATATATATATTTTTAAAAACGAAAGAAAACGTTGTAATGTAAAAAAAATATCAATGTAGTCATAGTAGTATACACTAGATATGCTACTGTACTTGGGGGACCGGTACTTTTCAGATGCGGTATAGTACTGAATATGATTCATTAGTATCACGATACTATACTAATACGGGTATACCATAAAACACTATGGTGGACTAATCAGAATTTATGCATCATGCTGTTGTATACATTCAGTATACTTTGCCGTCTAATTTGTTGTTTGTGCTTGCTGCTGGATGCAGTGTTTAATTAGCATTTGGTGGTTTACTGATGGTGGTTTACTGATGCAGCTATGCTGTCAACGCACTTCTTGCCAGAGACTATAGACCAGTTTTTAAAAGTGCAAATTTATGCAAAAGTGACTTTACAATGTTTTAACAGTAGACTGTAGCCTTATGCTTTTTATGGCCCTAAACAAACAATATGTGATGCTCCATTTCGCTCTTTAATACTACTATTGTAACATGCTATGGGGCATGGGGTCCCCAAACTTTTTGACTGCGGGGCCGCATTGGGTTAAAAAAAAAAATTGACCGGGGGTCTGGCTGTGTGTGTGTGTGTGTGTGTGTGTGTGTGTGTGTGTGTGTGTGTGTATATTTATATACACACACATATATATATATATATATATATATATATATATATATATATATATATATATATATATATATATATATATATATATATATATATATATATATATACACACACACAGTCGTGGTCAAAGGTCTACATGCACTTGTAAAGAACATAATGTAATGGCTGTCTTGAGTTTCCAATAATTTCTACAACTCTTTTTTTTTGTGATAGAGTGATTGGCTCACATATAATCCCTGTTTCCATATGAGTTGGGAAATTGTGTTAAATGTAAATATAAACAGAATACAATGATTTGCAAATCCTTTTCAGCCCATATTCAGTTGAATGCACTACAAAAACAACATATTTGATGTTCAAACTCAAACACTTTATTCCATCCATCCATCCATCATCTTCCGCTTATCCGAGGTCGGGTCGCGGGGGCAACAGCCTAAGCAGGGAAACCCAGACTTCCCTCTCCCCAGCCACTTCGTCTAGCTCTTCCCAGGGGATCCCGAGGCGTTCCCAGGCCAGCCGGGAGACATAGTCTTCCCAACGTGTCCTGGGTCTTCCCCGTGGCCTCCTACCGGTTGGACGTGCCCTAAACACCTCCCTAGGGAGGCGTTCGGGTGGCATCCTGACCAGATGCCCGAACCACCTCATCTGGCTCCTCTCGATGTGAAGGAGCAGCGGCTTTACTTTGAGTCCCTCCCGGATGGCAGAGCTTCTCACCCTATCTCTAAGGGAGAGCCCCGCCACCCGGCGGAGGAAACTCATTTCGGCCGCTTGTACCCGTGATCTTATCCTTTCGGTCATGAACCAAAGCTCATGACCATAGGTGAGGATGGGAACGTAGATCGACCGGTAAATTGAGAGCTTTGCCTTCCGGCTCAGCTCCTTCTTCACCACAACGGATCGGTACAACGTCCGCATTACTGAAGACGCCGCACCGATCCGCCTGTCGATCTCACGATCCACTCTTCCCTCACTCGTGAACAAGACTCCTAGGTATTTAAACTCCTCCACTTGGGGCAGGGTCTCCTCCCCAACCCGGAGATGGCATTCCACCCTTTTCCGGGCGAGAACCATGGACTCGGACTTGGAGGTGCTGATTCTCATTCCGGTCGCTTCACACTCGGCTGCGAACCAATCCAGCGAGAGCTGAAGATCCCGGTCAGATGAAGCCATCAGGACCACATCATCTGCAAAAAACAGAGACCTAATCCTGCGGCTACCAAACCGGAACCCCTCAACGCCTTGACTGCGCCTAGAAATTCTGTCCATAAAAGTTATGAACAGAATCGGTGACAAAGGACAGCCTTGGCGGAGTCCAACCCTCACTGGAAATGTGTTCGACTTACTGCCGGCAATGCGGACCAAGCTCTGGCACTGATCGTACAGGGAACGGACCGCCACAATAAGACAGTCCGATACCCCATACTCTCTGAGCACTCCCCACAGGACTTCCCGAAGGACACGGTCGAATGCCTTCTCCAAGTCCACAAAGCACATGTAGACTGGTTGGGCAAACTCCCATGCACCCTCAAGAACCCTGCCGAGAGTATAGAGCTGGTCCACAGTTCCACGACCAGGACGAAAACCACACTGTTCCTCCTGAATCCGAGGTTCGACTATCCGACGTAGCCTCCTCTCCAGTACACCTGAATAAACCTTACCGGGAAGGCTGAGGAGTGTGATCCCATGATAGTTGGAACACACCCTCCGGTCCCCCTTCTTAAAGAGAGGAACCACCACCCCGGTCTGCCAATCCAGAGGTACCGCCCCCGATGTCCACGCGATGCTGCAAAGTCTTGTCAACCAAGACAGCCCCACAGCATCCAGAGCCTTAAGGAACTCCGGGCGGATCTCGTCCACCCCTGGGGCCTTGCCACCGAGGAGCTTTTTAACTACCTCAGCGACCCCAGCCCCAGAAATAGGAGAGTCCACCACAGATTCCCCAGGCACTGCTTCCTCATAGGAAGACGTGTTGGTGGGATTGAGGAGGTCTTCGAAGTATTCCTTCCACCTATCCACAACATCCGCAGTTGAGGTCAGCAGAACACCATCCACACCATACACGGTGTTGATAGTGCACTGCTTCCCCTTCCTGAGGCGGCGGACGGTGGTCCAGAATCGCTTCGAAGCCGCTCGGAAGTCGTTTTCCATGGCTTCCCCGAACTCCTCCCATGTCCGAGTTTTTGCCTCCGCGACCGCTGAAGCTGCACACCGCTTGGCCTGTCGGTACCTGTCCACTGCCTCCGGAGTACTATGAGCCAAAAGGACCCGATAGGACTCCTTCTTCAGCTTGACGGCATCCCTCACCGCTGGTGTCCACCAAGGGGTTTTAGGATAACCGCCCCGACAGGCACCAACTACCTTGCGGCCACAGCTCCGATCTGCCGCCTCGACAATAGAGGTGCGGAACATGGTCCACTCGGACTCAATGTCCAGCACCTCCCTCGTGACATGTTCAAAGTTCTTCCGGAGGTGGGAATTGAAACTTTGTCTGACAGGAGACTCTGCCAGACGTTCCCAGCAGACCCTCACAATGCGTTTGGGCCTCCCAGGTCTGTCCGGCATCCTCCCCCACCATCGCAGCCAACTCACCACCAGGTGGTGATCGGTAGAAAGCTCCGCCCCTCTCTTCACCCGAGTGTCCAAAACATGAGGCCGCAAATCCGACGACACAACTACAAAGTCGATCATGGAACTGCGGCCTAGGGTGTCCTGGTACCAAGTGCACATATGGACACCCTTATGTTTGAACATGGTGTTTGTTATGGACAAACTGTGACGAGCACAAAAGTCCAATAACAAAACACCACTCGGGTTCAGATCCGGGCGGCCATTCTTCCCAATCACGCCTCTCCAGGTTTCACTGTCGTTGCCAACGTGAGCGTTGAAGTCTCCCAGTAGGACAAGGGAATCACCCGGGGGAGCACTTTCCAGTACTCCCTCGAGTGCTCCCAAAAAGGGTGGGTACTCTGAACTGCCGTTTGGTGCATAAGCACAAACAACAGTCAGGACCCGTCCCCCCACCCGAAGGCAGAGGGAGGCTACCCTTTCGTCCACCGGGTTGAACTCCAACGTACAGGCTTTGAGCCGGGGGGAAACAAGAATATCCACCCCAGCCCGTCGCCTCTCACTGCCGGCAACGCCAGAGTGGAAGAGGGTCCAATCCCTCTCGAGAGAAGTGGTTTCAGAGCCCTTGCTGTGCGTCGAAGTGAGTCCGACTATATCCAGCCGGAATTTCTCGACTTCGCGCACTAGCTCAGGCTCTTTTCCCCCCCAGTGACGTGACGTTCCACGTCCCAAGAGCTAGCTTCTGTAGCCGAGGATCGGACCGCCAAGTGCCCTGCCTTCGGCTGACGCCCAGCTCACATTGCACCCGACCTCCATGGCCCCTGCTATGGGTGGTGAGCCCATTGGAGGGGTGACCCACGTTGCCTCTTCGGGCTGTGCCCGGCCGGGCCCCATGGGAACAGGCCCGGCCACCAGGCGCTCGCCATCGTGCCCCACCTCCGGGCCTGGCTCCAGAGGGGGGCCCCGGCGACCCGCGTCCGGGCGAGGAAAATCTGGGTCCATGATTTTTCTTCTTCATAAAGGTCTTCGAGCTGCTCTTTGTCTGATCCCTCACCTAGAACCTGTTTGCCTTGGGAGACCCTACCAGGGGGCTTTATGCCCCCGGACAACATAGCTCCTAGGCGATTTGTTTTTCAAATAATAATTACCTTAGAATTTCATGGCTGCAACACGTGCCAAAGTAGTTGGGAAAGGGCATGTTCACCACTGTGTAACATCACCTTTTCTTTTAACAACACTCAATAAACGTTTGGGAACTGAGGAAACTATTTGTTGAAGCTTTGAAAGTGGAATTCTCCCCCATTCTTGTTTTATGTAGAGCTTAGGTCGTTCAACAGTCCGTGGTCTCTGCTGTCGTACTTTACGCTTCATAATGCACCACACATTTTCGATGGGAGACAGGTCTGGACTGCAGGCAGGCCAGGAAAGCACCCGCACGCCTTGTTTACGAAGCCACATTGTTGTAATACATAGCTTGGCATTTTCTTGCTGAAATAAGCAGGGGCGTCCATGATAACGTTGCTTGGACGGCAACATATGTTGTTCCAAAACCTGTATGCACTTTTCAGCATTAACGGTGCCTTCACAGATGTGTAAATTACCCATGCCTTGGCCAATAATACAACCCCATACCATCACACATGCTGGATTTTCATCTTTGCGCCTATAACAATCCGGATGGATCTTTTCCTCTTAGATCCGGAGGACACAACGTCCACAGTTTCCCATCCAAAAATGTAATTTGGACTCGTCAGACCACAAAACACTTTTCCGCTTTGCATCAGTCCATCTTAAAAGAGCTTCGGCCCAGCGAAGCTGGCAGCGTTTCTGGGTGTTGTTGGTAAATGGCTTTTGCTTTGCATTGTAGAGCTTTAACTTGCACTTACAGATGTAGCAACAAACTGTGTTCAATGACAGTGGTTTTCTGAAGTGTTCCTGAGCCTGTGTGGTGATATCCTTTAGAGATTGATGTCGGTTTTTGATACAGTGCCTTCTGAGGGATCGAAGGTGACGGTCATTCAATGTTGGTTTCCGGCCATGCCGCTTACGTGGAGTGATTTCTCCGGATTCTCTGACCCTTTTGATGATATTGTGGACCGTAGATGTTGAAATCCCTAAATTTCTTCCAATTGCACTTTGAGAAACGTTGTTCTTAAACTGTTAGACTATTTGCTCACGCAGTTGTGGACAAAGGAGTGTACCTCACCCCGTCCTTTCTTGTGAAAGACTGAGCATTTTTTGGGAAACTGTTTTTATACCCAATCATGGCACCCACCTGTTCCCAATTAGCCTGCACACCTGTGGGATGTTCCAAATAAATGTTTGATGAGCATTTCTCAACTGTATCAGTATTTATTGCCACCTTTCCCAACTTTTTTGTTACGTGTTGCTGGCATCAAACTCTAAAGTTAATGATTATTATCAGTTTGAACATCAAACATGTCGTCCTTTTAGCATATTCAACTGAATATGGGTTGAAAATGATTTGCAAATCATTGTATACCGTTTATAAATTCACATCTAACACAAACGGGGCTTGTACTTATTGGTCACAAAATTTTCATGAAGTTTGGTTCTTTTATGAAATTATTATGGATCTACTGAAAATATGACCAAATCTGCTGGGTCAAAAGTATACAAAACACAATGTTAATATTTGGTTACATGTCCCTTGGCAAGTTTCACTGCAGCAAGGTGCTCTTGGTAGCCATCCAAAGCTTCTGGTTGAATTTTTGGCCACTCCTCTTGACACAATTAGTGCAGTTCAGCTAAATTTGTTGGTTTTCTGAATTTAACTTGTTTCTTCAGCATTGTCCACACATTTAAGTCAGGACTTTGGGAAAGGCATTATAAAACCTTAATTCTAGCCTGATTTAGCCATTCCTTTACCACTTTTGACATGTGTTTGGGGTCATTGTCCTGTTGGAACACCCAACTGCGCCCAAGACCCAACCTCCGCCCTGATGATTTTAGGTTGTCCTGAAGAATTTGGAGGTAATCCTCCTTTTTCATTGTCCCATTTACTTTCCGTAAAGCAGCAGTTCCACTGGGAGCAAAACAGGCCCAGAGCATAATACTACCACCACCATGCTTGACGGTATGCTTGGTGTTCCTGGGATTAAAGGCCTCACCTTTTCTCCTCCAAACATATTGCTGGATATTTTGGCCAAACAGCTCAATTTTTGTTTCCTCTGACCACAGAACTTTACCCTAGAAGGTCTTATCTTTGTCCATGCGATGTCAGTTTGGGGACCCCTGCTATGGGGACTATCACGCTAACTGCAGCATAGCCACGTGAGTATTGTAACAGTCGTCCCTCTCCAGGCTTGGAAAGATGACTATGTGGGTGTTATTATTTCATGTCAAAAGGACACTAATAAAAGTTAAAAACTGTATTTGAAAAGTTGTAAACAGGTTTTTTGATGCTCTAGCTATAAAAAAATATTGTGTTTAAAATCAATAATTCTTACTTTCCAGAAATGTGTACACCACGACCAGGCCTGGTACCAATTAATAGCCATAAACAAGGGTTTACGGTATTGCTCTCGGCGACCAGAAGTAGATTTGGCAATGGGAGCCTGAGTGTGTGCAGAAAAAACAAAATGAGCAAAAAATATATATTAAGAAATAATGCATTATTAAAATTTGACAAACTATGTAAAGATTTGAATATACTACAAATAATCACGTATGACCAATAAACATAAAAACTGTTCAATCTAATATTTTCAAAAGCTTTAATAATTGTAAAGGACAATGTTTTATCAACTGATTGCCCGGACGGGCTGCAACATCGCGGAGCTCTTGCTAAAGATGGAATATTTGGCAGAAATACCGGACAATTCTGCAAACTTCATGGCTGGCTCACATCGTGGTCACTCAGTGATCACGTACGACCGCCAGACACTTCTGGATGTGGACATATCAGGCCATTTTGGACTGATAGACGCGTGCTTGCTAGACGTGCTAACTAGCATGGGAATAATTCGGCGGCTACATCCAGCAGCCTGTGAAGCAGGGGAGTATAGTAGCAGCGGGGGCCGTCTACGGAGCAGACGCCAGCGGTGTGATCGGAAACGCGGATGTCGAGTGGGGCTAAAAACAAGTCAGAAGGCTAATCCCCACAGAACACAACTTCCCTCCATCCTGAAGCCGGATTTAAATGGAAGATGCGAGACTACTGGTCTGGGTAAGGAGTCAGTTAAATTAGAACAAGTTTTTTCTGCTTTGATTGTTTCAGAGTTGGACATGCGTTCTACTGAGGTGGCAAACTATGATGCGTGCAGTTTATCAAAGCAACAAACAAACAATCGGAAAATCCCCGTTACTGAGGTGGCTAACCATGATGCATGCAGTTTATCAAAGCAACAATCAAACAATCGGAAAATTCCCGTCGTATCAATTCCTAGATATGGTCGTAATTATACTAAATGCACTGGGCATAATAAACACAATATTATTAATATTGCTACTACGGATAATTTGATCAAAAATTCCCTAAAACAGCCCACTACCTATAATATAGGTTTTTTAAACATAAGATCATTGTCTCCCAAAACGTTGTTAATTAATGATATTATCAGAGACAACAATCTTAACGTCATCGATCTCAGCGAAACCTGGCTTAAACCAAACGACTTTTTTGCGCTAAATGAGGCATGTCCTCCTAACTTTACACATGCGCATATTGCCCGTCCGCTTAAAAGGGGTGGGGGGGTCGCACTAATATACAACGAAAACTTTAACCTTAGTCCTAACATAAATAATAAATATAAATCGTTTGAGGTGCTTACTATGAGGTCTGTCACACCGCTGCCTCTACACCTGGCTGTTATCTACCTCCCCCCAGGGCCCTGTTCGGACTTTATCAATGAATTCTCAGAGTTCGTTGCTGATCTAGTGACACACGCCGATAATATAATCATAATGGGGGACTTTAATATCCATATGAATACCCCATCGGACCCACCGTGCGTGGCGCTCCAGACTATAATTGATAGCTGTGGTCTCACACAAATAATAAATGAACCCACGCATCGCAACGGTAATACGATAGACCTAGTGCTTGTCAGGGGTATCACCGTTTCCAAAGTTACGATACTCCCGTATACTAAAGTATTGTCCGATCATTACCTTATAAAATTCGAGGTTCAGACGCATGTTCGTCAAACTAATAATAATAATAACTGCTATAGCAGCCGCAACATTAATACGGCCACAACGACAACTCTTGCTGACCTACTGCCCTCGGTAATGGCACCATTCCCTAAATATGTGGGCTCTATTGATAACCTCACTAACAACTTTAACGACACCCTGCGCGAAACCATTGATAACATAGCACCGCTAAAGTTAAAAAAGACTCCAAAAAAGCGCACCCTGTGGTTTACAGAAGAAACTGCAGCTCAGAAATGATTATGTAGAAAGCTGGAACGCAAATTGCGCACGACTAAACTTGAGGTGCACCATCAAGCATGGAGTGGTGGTTTAATAACTTATAAACGCATGCTTACCTTAGCTAAAGCTAAATATTACTCAAATCTCATCCACCGTAATAAAAACGATCCTAAATTTTTGTTTAGTACGGTAGCATCACTAACCCAACAAGGGACTCCTTCCAGTAGCTCCACCCACTCAGCTGATGACTTTATGCAATTCTTTAGTAAGAAAATTGAAGTCATTAGAAAGGAGATTAAAGACAATGCGTCCCAGCTACAACGGGGTTCTATTAACACTGATACGATGGTATATACGGCGGATACTGCCCTCCAAAATAGTTTCTCTCGTTTTGAGGAAATAACATTAGAGGAATTGTTACAACGTGTAAATGGAATAAAACAAACAACATGTTTACTTGACCCTCTTCCTGGGAAACTGATCAAGTAGCTCTTTGTATTATTAGGTCCATCAGTGCTAAATATTATAAACTTATCACTTTCCTCGGGAACTGTTCCCCTAGCATTCAAAAAAGCGGTTATTCATCCTCTTCTTAAAAGACCTAACCTCGATCCTGACCTCATGGTAAACTACCGACAGGTGTCTCACCTTCCCTTTATTTCAAAAATCCTTGAAAAAATTGTTGCGGAGCAGTTAAATGAACACTTAGCGTCTAACAATCTATGTGAAGCCTTTCAATCCGGTTTCAGGGCAAATCACTCCACGGAGACAGCCCTCGCAAAAATGACTAATGATCTATTGCTAACGATGGATTCTGATGCGTCATCTATGTTGCTGCTCCTCGATCTTAGCGCTGCTTTCGATACTGTCGATCATAATATTTTATTAGAACGTATCAAAACACGAATTGGTATGTCAGACTTAGCCCTGTCTTGGTTTAACTCTTATCTTACTGATAGGATGCAGTGTGTCTCCCATAACAATGTGACCTCGGACTACGCAAAGGAAACGTGTGGAGTTCCCCAGGGTTCGGTCCTTGGCCCTGCACTCTTCAGTATCTACATGCTGCCGCTAGGTGACATCATTCGCAAATACGGTGTTAGCTTTCACTGTTATGCTGATGACATGCCCCTAAAGCTGACCAACACGCCGGATTGTAGTCAGCGGGAGGCGTGTCTTAATGAAATTAAACAATGGATGTCCGCTAACTTTTTGCAACTCAACGCCAAAATAACGGAAATGCTGATTATCGGTCCTGCTAGACACCGACCTCTATTTAATAATACAACTGTAACATTTGACAACCAAACAATTAAACAAGGCGACACGGTAAAGAATCTGGGTATTATCTTCGACCCAACTCTCTCCTTTGAGTCACACATTAAAAGCGTTACTAAAACGGCCTTCTTTCATCTCCGTAATATCGCTAAAATTCGCTCCATTCTGTCCACTAAAGACGCTGAGATCATTATCCATGCGTTTGTTACGTCTCGCCTCGACTACTGTAACGTATTATTTTCGGGTCTCCCCATGTCTAGCATTAAAAGATTACAGTTGGTACAAAATGCGGCTGCTAGACTTTTGACAAGAACAAGAAAGTTTGATCACATTACGCCTGTACTGGCTCACCTGCACTGGCTTCCTGTGCACTTAAGATATGACTTTAAGGTTTTACTACTTACGTATAAAATACTACACGGTCTAGCTCCATCCTATCTTGCCGATTGTATTGTACCATATGTCCCGGCAAGAAATCTGCGTTCAAAGGACTCCGGCTTATTAGTCATTCCCAAAGCCCAAAAAAAGTCTGTGGGCTAAAGAGCTTTTTCATTTCGGGCTCCAGTACTCTGGAATGCCCTCCCGGTAACAGTTCGAGATGCCACCTCAGTAGAAGCATTTAAGTCTCACCTTAAAACTCATTTGTATACTCTAGCCTTTAAATAGACTCCCTTTTTAGACCAGTTGATCTGCCGTTTCTTTAGTTTTTCTTCTATGTCCCACTCTCCCTTGTGGAGGGGGTCCGGTCCGATCCGGTGGCCATGTACTACTTGCCTGTGTATCGGCTGGGGACATCTCTGCTTTGCTGATCCGCCTCCGCTTGGGATGGTTTCCTGCTGGCTCCGCTGTGAACGGGACTCTCGCTGCTGTGTTGGATCCGCTTTGGACTGGACTCTCGCGACTGTGTTGGATCCATTATGGATTGAACTTTCACAGTATCATGTTAGACCCGCTCGACATCCATTGCTTTCCTCCTCTCCAAGGTTCTTATAGTCATCATTGTCACCGACGTCCCACTGGGTCATTATTGTCACCGATGTCCCACTGGGTGTGAGTTTTCCTTGCCCTTATGTGGGCCTACCGAGGATGTCGTAGTGGTTTGTGCAGCCCTTTGAGACACTAGTGATTTAGGGCTATATAAGTAAATATTGATTGATTGATTGAAGAAT
The DNA here is from genome assembly GCF_033978795.1 of Nerophis ophidion. Lineage (NCBI taxonomy): Eukaryota > Metazoa > Chordata > Actinopteri > Syngnathiformes > Syngnathidae > Nerophis > Nerophis ophidion. The sequence continues at coordinate 34,270,353 of NC_084615.1, forward strand.
GTAAATTTGTTTTAACTATCGTACGAACCAAAAATACGACTTATTTTATCTTTGTGAAAACATTGGACACAGTGTGTTGTCAAGCTTATGAGATGTGATGCACGTGTAAGCCACGGTGACACTATTGTTCTTTTTTTTTTATTTTTATAAATGTCTAATGATAATGTCAATGAGGGATTTTTAATCACTGCTATGCTGAAGTTATAACTAATATTGATACTGTTGTTGATAATATTCGTCTTTGTTTCACTACTTTTGGATTGTTCTGTGTCGTGTTTGTGTCTCCTTTCAATTTCTCTGTTTATTGCAGTTCTGAGTGTTGCTGGGTCAATTTTGGTTTTGGAATTGGATTGCATTGTTATGGTATGGCTGTGTATTGTTTTGTTGGATTGATAAAAAAAATAAATAAAAATAATACTAATAATTTAAAAAATCAATAAAAGAAAAAAAGAGAATCGATTCTGAATCGCACAACGTGAGAATTGCGATTCTTATTTGAAACAATTTTTTCCCACACCCCAAATATATATTAGAGGTGTGGGAAAAGATTGATTCGAATTTTGCGTGGCGCAGTTGGGAGAGTGGCCGTGCGCAACCCGAGGGTCCCTGGTTCCATCCCCACCTAGTACCAACCTCGTCATGTCCGTTGTGTCCTGAGCAAGACACTTCACCCTTGCTCCTGATGGGTGCTGGTTAGCGCCTTGCATGGCAGCTCTGTCCATCAGGGTGTGAATGTGTGTGTGAATGGGTGAATGTGGAAGTAGTGTCAAAGCGCTTTGAGTACCTTCAAGGTAGAAAAGCGCTATACAAGTACAACCCATTCACCATTTTACCATTTATATATGAATGTATATATATGTATATATATGTATGCATATATATGTATGTACATATATGTACATATATGTATATATATATATATATATATATATATATATATATATATATATGTGTGTGTGAATATACTGTATATATATATTTATGTATTTTTTACTTAGTTTTTTTTTTTACACAAATACTTTTTGTCAGAATGTTGCACAGGAACTATTTTGAAACGTTTTACTTCAAAACATGTCATTTAATTGCTCAAAATGGTAACAGTTGTATCTACTATAAAGTCAGGATGTATTTTGAACTAAAATTGACTGTATATAAACGAATATATGCCGCATTTCAGGAAACCACACCTACTTAAGGTAAAGCAACATGTACGGTCAATATAAATAGCGTGATTAGCCTGCGTGCATGAACAATGTGTTAATTGTTTGTGATTATTCACATGAGTATGGATGTTAATATGAGTAGAATACACTTTAGGACAATATACAAATGTACCTGGTTTGTGTACACCTGAACTTCATTTCAAATCCAAAGCAGAGCAATTAATCTGAAAAGTGACTCTCAAAGCTGCTACGATTCCTTATTATTCATATTACAGTCTTGGGCAATTTGTAAATAAAATGTCTTGCAAACAAACTGCTTGCAACTACAAATCCATTCATCCCATTTTCTACAGCTTGTCCCTAAAAAAATCAAAGGGTTGCTATGAAACAAACTATAATCTATGCCAAAGGCTCTCTACCTGGGAAAAAAAAAAAGTTAAATTGGTTAATTTGCTCCATCCGAGCACGTCCAATGGACAATAAATTTTAAAAATATGCCGCCGTTGTCGAAGCCAAACGTGTCTACGGAGTCAGTTTTTTTTACCGGTGAAGAATTTCAGAATAAATAAGAAGCGTTGTCCTATGTTCGAATTCTGCACAATCTAAGGCTTTCATACCTCATGTGTCTGTGATGGAGTGAGAAGACCCAGCCTCATTTCATGAGCTGGTTTTAAGAAAACAGGTCCATTATTACTTTTAAATATTTTGATCACTGCGCTACTGCTCCGAAAACATTTTTGTGCTTACCCAAAACTAAAAATAAATAGATAACATGCTTTTTTTTTAAAATGTTGTACGTTGTTTGTAGCTCGCAGATAGCATGGCTAACGCTAACAGCCTACTAAATTCTGTGCGTGAAACAGAATAAAACATGCTGTAATTTACCTTACTAGTGTGAAAATGTGAAAACACCAACATGTGGCAGATGATGGCGTTAAAAGTCATGTTTGATCGTCTCACGGCTGCTATCCAGGCTATTCGCCGTCTTTTTATTAGCTTACTCACCCAAGTTCCTTGGCTTTGCTTTCACGCTGGAATCATAGCAATAAACCAAAACAATTTTTTTTCTCTGAAGTGATCGTTGCAATTGTGGCAGTTTTTGGATTGATTGATTGATTGATTGATTGATACTTTTATTTGTAGATTGCACAGTACAGTACATATTCCATACAATCGTCCACTAAATGGTAGCACCCGAATAAGTTTTTCAACTTGTTTAAGTCGGGGTCCACGTTAAGCAATTAATGGTACATGATGTATTGTCCAAGAAAAGAACTAAACTTTTAGCACAGTCTTGCATTTAGCCGTAGAAATAAGCCATTCACAGGCCAGCAAGATCCACAATGCATTTGCGTTTACTATGTCACATAGAGCAGTGGTCCCCGACTACCGGTCCGGATACCGGTCCGTGACGCATTTGCCATCAAGCCGGAGAGAAAAATTAAATAATTTGTGAACGACTGCATTTTCTCTGACTTAACTTTCGCCTGTCCCACCAGACACACCAATAACCAATAAACATCAGTGGCTTTGTGGTTACAGTGTCTGCCCTGAGACTGGAAGGCTGGAGTCCAAACCGCGACCGAGTCATACCAAAGACTATAGAAAAATGGGACCCATTACCTCCCTGCTTGGGACTCTGCATCAAGGGTTGGAATTAGGGGTTAAATCACCAAAATGATTCCCGAGGGCAGTCACCACTGCCGCTCACTGCTCCCCTCACCTCCCATGGGGTGAACATGGGAATGGGTCAAATGCAGAGGATAATTTCACCACACCGAGTGTGTGTGTGACTATCGTTGGGACTTTAACTTAACTTAACTTAACTTTAATAAGCTTGTTTATAGATGTATAATAAAATTCCTCATAGGAAGTTGCCATTTGTTATAACTTTGTGACATGATACAATGCACATTAATGAACATATAAAACATAAAAGTGACAGATTGTAGTCAAAGGCTGAAATAAATGAAAAATGGGTTGTACTTGTATAACGCTTTTCTACCTTCAAGGTACTCAAAGCGCTTTGACACTACTTCTACATTCACCCATTCACACACACATTCACACACTGATGTAAGGAGCTGCCGTGCAAGGCGCTAACCAGCACCCATCAGGAGCAAGGGTGAAGTGTCTTGCTCAGGACACAACGGACGTGACGAGGTTGGTACTAGGTGGGGATTGAACCAGGGACCCTCGGTTTGCGCACGGCCACTCTTCCACTGCGCCACGCCGTCCCTGGAACCCATCTGCAGATCTCATTGCGAAGAAACAAGCCAGGGCTCCCACTAATTCAGCGTTATCGTGAGTTGTATTTTTCATGCACTTATTTTTGCTGTATTTAGTGGAGAGCAGGTCCCTGAAAATAATGCCTACATTAAACCGGACCGTGGTGTAAAAAAGTTTGGGGACCTTTTTTGCGAGTATAAAGTAGTGTATAAATATATACTAAATATAGGAGAAGAGGCACTCGAAGGCTCGTAATTGAAGGAAAAACAGGCTTTACTACATGTCTTAAAATAAAGCCTGGCACTTTGCCAACAATATGTCAGTCAGCTACAGACATGGGAGCAGTAAAATTAATTGTTTTGTTTTTTTTTCCGTGAATTTGCTGGTGGTATACTGTAATTTCCGTGGAATGTTAGCACCGTTAGCAATTGTGTTGCTAACGTTTGTGTCCTTTTGGCCCACTCTTTAACAGTTGGTGTGTGCTATACAGCATATGGCATCTATTACGTTGGAGTCGTGACAAGTGCAGAGTTAGGGTGTGCATGTAGCTGGACAAACAAAGCTCATTAGCATTGAAGCTATGGGCACTCAAAACGGCGTGTTCCCAGTAGGGCTTACTAACAGCACTTTTAAACTGCCTCATATCCTGCATTACACACGATTGTTGGATCTCCGAGACTTATTTAAGATTAAAATAAAAAATAATATAACTTTCTCTGAAACCTTATACAGTGTGTGAAGTTTTGCAAGAAGATTCCATAGTTTAGTGGACGTTGGTGCATCTTGACGTTTCATCATTGCACACCAACAGGAGCCACAAGTAAAGGTGCTCATATTGATTAGCTGCAACTCTTTTGTATCAACTTGTTACTTCACTAGTCTTCTAACCCTTAAAGATTTAGTGGAAACATACACAAGAAAGTGCCTTTAAACAAGCCAAACCTCTGCCAAGGTTTACATAGGCAGAGCAGAAGGAAAAAAATGTCACAAGAAACGTCATGCAGTTGTGTGTGCGTGTGTGTGTGTGTGTGTGTGTGTGTGTGTGTGTGTGTGTGTGTGTGTGTGTGTGTGTGTGTGTGTGTGTTTCTACCCGTCTTGAGACATCAACAAGGAAATGTACCTTCCATATGAGAACCGGTGAACAAGTTAGGACCGAAATCATGGTCCTAATACAGAAAACCATTGCATCTAATAGAGAATGTCTCATTTGCACCCCTGGTGGTAAAATCTATCAAAATTTGGGTGATTCCAAAAAGGAGGGATTTTTTAAATTGACTGTGTGTCGGTTTTAAAAAGCCTCCCCCTCTGGTCAACATATGAAATAACAAGTGTGTGTAAAAATTTGAAGTGCTCCCCCTCGAGCCAACATATGTAATAACAAGTGTGTGTAAGAAATTGAAATGCGCCTCCTTTGGCCAAAATTAATAAAAAATTAAAAATAAGTACGTATAAAGAGACGTACTGTAATAACAAAGTAAATATTAAAAATTAAAAACCAATTATTAAAAAGATATCTATATATTATATTTGCATAATATGTATATATTAGTAATGTTGTAAATACGAATCTTTCTATATCTAGAAAGGGTGGTCCGAAAGAGGTAGGCATTTTTCGGAGGTCTCAAAAACGTCACAAATACAAGATTGTAGGTGTGTGTGCGTGTGTGCGTGTAGGTCGTGACCGGACAGCGTCTCGAGGTTGAATATGATCATTGTCAGACCCGCTGGCCGAACCCTTGGCCATGATCTGCCTGAAAACCCAAGTTTGGGGGTCAAAAGCTGCTGGTGTCTGCTTAGTGAGAGTTGACTCAAAGGTTAGCAAGCTAATATGGAGATGAAGAGGCTGAGAGACCACCCTGACCCTGTAGCTAACAAAATATGATAGTACAAAAGGGATTATACACGGCATAGCAATAGGAACACCTGGACTATACTGTATATCCAACGCAAGAGCCGTTCAGTGAGCTGTTAAAATAATATCTAAAAGTCATTAGCTGTAATTTAATGTTGAAATTTGAATTAAATATGCTTTAAACAGTGGTGTGCCTTCAGAGCCAGCAAGGCCTTCTCTGCTGGCTTAACATAACCAGAAATCATGATCATAATTAGTCATTTTTAATTTACTTTCCCTAAAAATCCAAAAGTATTCATATTATTAGTTATATTATATAGTTATATTTTGCTTCTTGCAGCGCTGTTGTTTTTAGGTTATAGAGTTTTTATCCAATCAGAATTCAGCTAGCTTATGTTGCCATGCTGTACCAAATCTGCCTGAGGTCTTCAGATTCTGCAATGTGAGCGTCTGTGCACTGTAAGTGAACGGACAAAAACCTTTGACAGACAGTTGCGATAGCCAATCAGATCATGAGTTGTTGTCAGTAAGGCCTTCTTGCTGGCCTAAGGCAGATATATAGTGATATTATGAGCTAGGTCAGTGTTTTTCAACCACTGTGCCTCGGCACACTAGTGCGCCGTGAGATGCAGTCTGGTGTGCCGTGGGAGATTATCTAATTTCACCTATTTGGGTTAAAAATAGCCCTCCGATGAGGTAGCGACTTGTCCAGGGTGTACCCCGCCTTCCGCCCGATTGTAGCAGAGATAGGCGCCAGCGCCCCCTGCGACCCCCCAAAAAAAGGGAATAAGCGGTAGAAAATGGATTGATGGATGGGTTAAAAATACTGTTTGCAAACCAGTAAATATAGTCTGCAAATGATGTGTTGTTGTTTAGTGTCAGTACTGTCCAAAGCTCAGGAGAGTAACCGTGTAATACTCTTTAATATCAGTAGGTGGCAGCCAGTAGCTAATTGCTTTGTCGATGTGGGAAACAGCGGAAACAGTATGCAGGTAAAGAGGTATCTAATGATTAAACCAAAAATAAACAAAAGGTGAGTGCCCCTAAGAAAAGGCATGGAAGCTTAGGGAAGGCTATGCAGAACGAGACTAAAACTGAACCAGCTACAAAGTCAACAAAAACAGAATGCTGGACAACAGAAAAGACTTACTGTGGCGCAAAGACGGCGTCCAGAATGTACATCCGAACATGAAACGACAATCAACAATGTCCCCACAAAAAAAGACAAAAGCAACTGAAATATTCTTGATGGCTAAAACAAAGTAGACGCGGGAAATATCACTCAAAGGAAGACATGAAAGTGCTACAGGAAAATACCAAAAAAGGGGAAAAAGCCACCGAAAGAGGAGCGCAAGACAAAAAAATTAAACACTACACATAGGAAAACAGCAAAAAAGTCAGGGTGTGATGTGACAGGTGGCAACAGTACACCTACTTTGAGACAAGAGCTATATTGATGCATGCTTAGTTATGCTTTAAAGTCATATCCAACAATTGTGACGACTTTTTGCTGTCAACCGAGTTTCGTTTTTTTAATGATTTCTGCTGGTGGTGTGCCTCCATATTTTTTCAACGCAAAAAATGTGTCTTGGCTCAAAAAAGGTTGAAAAACACTGAGCTAGGTAACATAAGAACTCCATTACCCAGAATGCCACAGTAGTGAAAAGCATGTGCAGTAGCCCTGTTTAGGTTGTTGAATGTAGACATGCCGGTAGCTGGATGTTACTGATGAGCACGCTGTGGAGTAAACTTTAAGAAGTCAGCCAACACGCCTTGTCTGCATTTTTTATGATTAGACAAGACAACACATATATTTGCAAGACCATTTTCAAGAACGATATTTAAAATAGAAACTACATCTTGTGAGACGATGTCGGCCAACCCCGGAAGGTAGCTCAGCGGTCCCGGCGATGAAATGTGAGTTCAAATATTTTCGTTCTTTCTTTTTTCACATTTGATATGTTTTATGCAATTTTAATTTTGACAGTACCAAATAAGATATGTTTAAATTGCTGATGTGGGTTTATTGATTTTTAAATGCGCCAGAAAATAACCCCTACTCAATGGCCTAATGGTTAGAGTGTCCGCCCTGATATCTGTAGGTTGTGAGTTCAAACCCCGGCCGAGTTATACCAAAGACTATAAAAATGGGACCCATTACCTCCCTGCTCAGCACTCAGCATCAAGGGGTTAGAATTGGGGGTTAAATCACCAAAAATGATTCCTGAACGCCGCTGGTGTTCACTGCTGCCCTCACCTCCCAGGGAGTGATCAAGGGTGATGGGTCAAATGGTTTCAAAATGTAAAATGTATGACTTTTTAAAACGCCGCTGTGTACACGGACGTTGAGAAAAGTACAGAGTGCCAATAAACCTTGTGAATGCAAGTCATACTTGGTCAACAGCCATACAGGTCACACCGAGGGTGGCCGTATAAACAACTTTAACACTGTTACAAATATGCGCCACACTTGTGATCCCACACCAAACAAGAATGACAAACACATTTTGGGAGAACATCCGCACCGTAACACAAAATAAACACAACAGAACAAATACCCAGAACCCCCTGCAGCACTAACTCTTCCAGACGCTACAATATACACCCCCCCTACTACTCCCCACCCCCCACCTCAACCTCAACCTCCTCATGCTCTCTCAGGGGGAGCATGTACCAAATTCCAAGCTGCTGTTTTGAGGCATGTTAAAAAAAAAATGCACTTTTGACTTCAATAATAAATATGGCAGTCCCATGTTGGCATATTTTCCATAACTTGAGTTGATTTATTTTGGGAAACCTTGTTACATTGTTTAATGCATCCAGCAGGGCATCACAACAAAATTAGGCATAATAATGTGTTAATTCCACGACTGTATATATTGGTATAGGTTGATATTGGAATCGGTAATTAATAATTGGACAATATCGGATATCGGGAAAAAGCCGTTCTCGGACATCTCTAATATAAACCTATAATAGCATTGTTTCCCTAATTTGCATAGACAACTCTCTGATTTTTATGTATTTTACTAACGGATTGATGGATCAATTGCTTCGGAATCATAAGTCAAGGTGACACGCAGATATTTAAGTATTTTTGATCACCTCCCCCAAACATTAAAATGCTTGTGTTATGGCTGCAGTTATTGTGACCCCAAGATGCAGGAACCAGGAGAACGGAGGTCAGGTAAGAGGATTTTAATATACTTTAAACAGAGGAGAAAGCAGTCTTGCATGTAACAGTTCAACAAACATAAATCAATCCTCGAGCACTGAGGAGCGCACGAGACAGGCTTGAATAGAAACATGCCGATTGGCAGCAGGTGTGGACCGGCTGCCAATCAACAGCAGGTGAGGAGAAAAACAGCGCTCAGTGGGACAAGTAGGAAATACAACCAAAAATAAGAGCACTGATAGGAAGTAAAGACAAAACAAGGAAGCACAAACAGAAATGAAATGACAGATCGTCCCAGTTTGAAATATTTCCAAATAAATGACATAGCAAGCCACCTTATATGATGTGTCGGGCCACATTTAAATGATGTCCCGCGGCCAGGTTAAATGATGTCGGAAAACCAGATCCGTCCCCGGGCCTTAATTTGACCCAAGCGATATGAAATGATGACTTTTTTGGTGCCTCCTTGGCAGGTATGGTTGTCATTTTGTTGCGACTCCATTAAGAGAGGAAACATGTTTGAGTGCTGACAGGAGTCATGTCTCATTACTCACTTGTATCTGCAGCGCTACATTCAATTAGCTGCCTTCTCCTGCATGCATTGCGAGCGAGGACTCCTCTCCTGTTCTGCTGTGTTGTCCCACAAAAAGCACTCACACAAGTCTCCTCAGTGGCACGATGGACAGCTTAATCAGTGTAAATCCCAAATTAGTGGACGACTGGGAAAAAACTGCGGGCGCTCCCGCTGATTCTGAAGAGTGCAGGCGGAGGGGAAATCCCAGCAGACTGGGCCGGTGGGGGGTGCCGTTCTTTTCTTCTCTGTCTGTTTTATCACAATTGGCCGAAAACACGGAATAATTGGCAATTACGAGAATTTCAACCTGGAGAGGCTGAGTGAGTGAGTGAAGTGTTTGTGCCTCTGTGAACACAGCATGCGGCAATTTCACGAAAAATAAATTTGTAACATAGTCATGCAATGTCATGGTTTTAGAAAAGGCTGACATTTGGATCGCTTCTTCCCTCCGTGTAACTTCAAAGAACGATATACTTACTGCATGTATGCAGCCTGTGTGGTGTGTCATAACCAAACTGTAAATCACAGAAAAGGTTGCGTCTGAAATGAGGTCTTGACATAATAGGTTGTATAGACCCGAAATAAAAAGTCAAATGTGAGACCTTAAAGGCCTACTGAAACCCACTACTACCGACCACGCAGTCTGATAGTTTATATATCAATGATGAAATATTAACATTGCAACACATGCCAATACGGCCTTTTTAGTTTACTAAATTGCAATTTTAAATTTCCCGCAAAGTGTCCTGTTGAAAACGGCGTGGAATGCTGACGTGTACGCGTGACGTCACGTACTGTTAGGAAATATTAGCGCTGCGCACACACACAGCTAAAAGTCATCTGCTTTAACCGCATAATTAAACAGTATTCTGGACATCTGTGTTGCTGAATCTTTTGCAATTTGTTTAATAATGGAGAAGTCAAAGTAGAAAGATGGAGTTGGGAAGCTTTAGCCTTTAGCCACACAAACACTCGGTGATTCCTTGTTTAAAATTCCCAGAGGTGAAACTTTACTATGGATCAGAGCGGTCAAGCGAACATGGATCCCGACCACTTGTCAACCAGCAGTTTTCGGTGAGAAAATTATGGTAAAAAGTCGCCACTTACCGGAGATCAGCTGAGCTTGTGCCGTCCGTACAGCTGCCGTCGACTTCCATCAGACACTGGCCTCAAGACACACGTGGATACACCCTTTCGACTATCAGGTACTATTAAACTCACAAAAACACTAGCAACACAATAGAAAGATAAGGGATTTCCTAGAATTGTTCTAGTAAATATGTATAAAAACATCTGAATCCGTCCCAATGCAATTGCGTTTTTTTTGTTTGTTTTTTTCTTCTAGTCTGTCGCTATCAATATCCTCAAACACGAATCTTCCATCCTCGCTCAAATTAATGGGGAAATTTTTGTTTTCTCGGTCCGAATAGCTCTTTTGGTTGGAGGCTCCCATTAAAAACAATGTAAGGATGTGAGGAGCCATCAACGGGGTACGTCATCGTCTGCTACTTCCGGTAAAGACAAGGCTTTTCTGTTAGCGACCAAAAGTTGCAAACTTTATCCTTTCAGCAAAAATATGGCAATATCGCGAAATGGTCAAGTATGACACATAGAATGGACCTGCTATCCCCGTTTGAATAAGAAAATGTAATTTCAGTAGGCCTTTAAAGCAGGGGTCCCACATTGGGTTAAAATAATTTGGCCGGGGGCCGGGCTGTTTATATATATATATATATATATGTGTGTGTGTGTGGGAAAATCACAAGACTACTTCATCTCTACAGAACTGTTTCATGAGGGGTTCCCTCAATCATCAGGAGGTCTCCTGATGATTGAGGGAACCCCTCATGAAACAGTTCTGTAGAGATGAAGTAGTCTTGTGATTTTCCCACACATACATATTGCGCTCTACCACGGTATCGAGCACTATGCTCTGGATAATCCAGTCAAGATATATATATATATATATATATATATATATATATATATATATATATGATATCACGTCATCGATTGGAAAATGCATTTTTAGACAATGTGATTTGCCTGAGCGGCTACGAGAGTCTGAGAGTAACAAGCAACAAGCGTTAGAAAATGGATTAGAAAAGACAGATTAAAAAAATATATATATATATATTTAACTCTGGATTTCCCGCGGGCCAGATCTCGAACATTGGCGGGCCGGATCTGGCCCGCGGGCCATAGTTTGGGGACCCCTGCTTTAGGTCGTTAGGTCGTGAGTTCGAACCCCGGCCGAATCACACCAAAGACTATAAAAATGAGACCCATTACCTCCCTGCTTGGCACTCAGCATCAAGTGTGGGAATTGGGGGTTACATCACCACAATGATTCCCGGGTAAGGCCACTGCTGCTGCTCACTGCTCCCCTCACCTCCCAGCGGGTGGAACAATGGGATGCGTCAAATGCAGAGGGTAATTTCACCACTCCTAGTGTGTGTGTGACTGTCAGTGGTACTTTAACTGTAGTGGTACTGTCCAAAGATCAATCAATCAATCAATCAATCAAAGTTTCTTTATATAGCTCTTAATCAGAAGTGTCTCAAAGAGCTGCACAACGACATCCTCGGCTCACATCCCACAAGTTAATTAATAATATCTGTCAGTTATGAGACGCTCATATGAAAACTCCTCTGCGCAGGGATAAGTATGCTCAATACGACACTGGCATGGAAATAGGAGTCCAGAACATTCCAAAAGAGAGGTTTTTTTCCATCCCAGTTCTTAACCGTCATATGCTGTACGTCTGTGCCTCATACGCTGTTGTTCCTTTCCCGAATGCCCCTTGCCATTCTGGACGATCGTGGGCAAAAGTCTCCCAGGAGTTATGGTCAATACCAAATACTTTTACAGAGGCTTTCAGAGTGTCCTTGAAGCGCCGCTTCTGACCTCCAATTGGGCGCGTGATGAAGCCTGTAGTTTTCCATAGAGGATACGCTTGGGAAGGCGCTCATCTGACATCCTTGTGGTTTACCCCCATCCATCGAAGCTGACACTGACAAAGTATGGTGGGCATACCGGTCCTGTCAAGGACTTTGTCCTGCCATTTCACTCTTAGTAATTTGGCAAGGTAGTTTAGAAGTAAGCATCCATCCACAACTCCATTTTCTACCACTTGTCCCTTTCGGGATCGCAAGGGGGGTTATTGGAGCCTATCTCAGATGCATTTGGGCACTAGACAGGGTACAGCCTGGACAAGTCGCCACCACATCCCAGGGCCAATACAGATAGACAGACAACATTCACACTCACATTCACACACTAGGGCCAATTTAGTGTTCACAATCAACCTATCCCCAGGTGCATGTCTTTGGATGTGGGAGGAAGCTGGAGTACCCAAAGGGAACCCACGCAGTCCCGGGACAAACATGCAAACTCCACACAGAAAGATCCAGAGCCCAGGATCAAACCTAGGACCTACGTATTGTGAGGCACACGCACTAACCCCTGTGCCACCAGTTGAGTTTATTTGTTTGTCTTTAGTATACATTCCAGGTTTCAAATGTATAGAGTAATGTTGTGACAGCGATGCTCTGTAGACGCTCAGCTTTGCGTTTCCACACTGATGATCTCAGCCGGCCAACGGCAGAGCTAGCCTTATCGATTCTGGTATCCACTTCATCATCAATGTGCACACTGCGAGAGAAAGATTACAACACATCATGAGTATAGGGTAAAACTAACCTGTCTCACAACAGTCTTATCCCAGCTAACTATTTAGATACAGTGAGTAATGAGACATGATTCCTGTCAGCACTAAAACATGTTTCCTCTCTTAATGGAGTTGCAACTAAATGACAGCCATACTATTAGTGGGTTAACAATCTAACGCTCCACAATGATAGGAAGAGCCGTCATTGAAGAATCAAAAAGCGATGTCGCTATGAAAGCTTGCCCGCTCCAAGCCAGTTATCCCTGTGGTAACTTTTCTGACACCTCCTGCTTAAAACCAAAAAAAGACAAAAGACTCTGATCACAGCTGGCAATTTCTGTCAATTTACAGTTACTGTAGGTGCTCTGATAGGGTTTTTGTGGTGCAGGTTGGTACATCACCTTGGTCATCTTGATGTTAGTCCAAAGTTGTTGCAAGCGGTGGTGAACAAATCCATGGATCTCTGCATGTCTTCAATGCTGTCAAAAATGTCTTCACTGTCATATAAAACAGTCTTAATGCCACTGTTGTATATCAATTTGTCATGCCACTCTCCCAGGACACAGTGACTGTGTGATGAGTGATGAGCCAAGAAGACACCAGCAACGAATTGTCAAACAAATAACTTTATTTGTTTCAGCGATCCTCAGGCTGGAACCTATAGCTTCCAGGAGAATGAGTATGGACCTATTCACTATTCTGATATCCTTTCGGACAACTGTCCTTAAATACCTTATACCCAAAGACCCCCACTCTTCGTAACTCTAGCCTTGGAGATGGTCAGTCCGGACAAAAGCCCAGCTTGTTCATTTTCCGGTTAACCAATTTCTTGTGATCAGTTTGAGTCGGACAACCTCCGACCCCTATCTACTACTCCTCTCTGTGGGGGCTTCCTACCAGATCAATCAATCAATGTTTATTTATATAGCCCTAAATCAGAAGTGTCTCAAAGGGCTACACATACCACAACGACATCCTCGGCAGAGCCCACATAAGGGCATGGAAAAACTCACCCCTGTGGGACGTCGGTGACAGTGACAATGATGACTATGAGAAACCTTGGAGAGGACCGCATATGTGGGACACCGGTTGGTAGTTTACCATGAGGTCAGGATCGAGGTTAGGTCTTTTAAGGAGAGGATGAATAACCGCTTTTTTGAATGCTAGGGGAACAGTGCCAGAGGAAAGTGATACGTTTATAATATTTAGCACTGATGGACCTAATAATAGAAAGAGCTCATTGATAAGTTTCCCAGGAAGTGGGTCAAGTAAACATGTTTAATGTTATTTCATCAAAACGAGAGAAACTATTTTGGAGGGCAGTATCCGCCGTATATACAGTCATATCTTTGTTAATAGAACCCAGTTGTAGCTGGGATGCATTGTCTTTAATCTCCTTTCTAATGAGTTACATTTTCTTATTAAAGAAATTAATAAAGTCATCTGCCTAGTGGGTGGAAGGAGTCCCTTGTCGGGTTAGCGATGCTACTGTACTAAACAAAAAATTTAGGATTGTTTTTATTAAGGCAGATGAGATTTGAATAATATTTAGCTGTAGCTAAGGTAAGCATGCGTTTAGAAGTTATTAAACTATCACTCCATGCTTGATGGAAAACCTTAAGTTTAGGCGCGCGCCAATTGCGTTCAAGCTTTCTACATGATAATTTATGAGCTTTAGTTTCTTCTGTAAACCATGGGGTATGCCTTTTTGGAGCTTTTTTTTTAACTTCAGCGGTGCTATACTATCAATGGTTTTGCGCAGGGCCTAGTTAAAGTTGTTAGTGAGGTTATCAATAGAGCCCCACATACTTTGGGATTGGTGCCATTACCGAGGGAGGTAGGCCAGCAAGAGTCGTTGTTGTGGCAGCATTAATGTTGCGGCTGCTATAGCAGTTATTATTATTATTAGCTTGCCGAACATGAGTCTGAACTTCGAATTTTATAAGGTAATGATCAGACATTACTTTAGTATACGGGAGTATCATAACTTTGGAAACAGTGATACCCCTGACAAGCACTAGGTCTATCGTATTACCATTGCGATGCGTAAGTTCTTTTATTATGTGTAAGACCACAACTATCAATTATAGTCTTGAGCGCCACGCACAGTGGGTCCGATGGGGTAATTATATGGATATTAAAGTCCCCCATTATAATTACATTATCGGCGTGCGTCACTAGATCAGCAACGAACTCTGAGAATTCACTGATAAAGTCCGAATAGTGCCCTGGGGGGCACTGCCTCTATACAGCCAGGTATAGAGGCAGCGGTGTGACAGACCTCATGGTAAGCATCTCAAACGATTTATATTTATTATTTAGGTTAGGACTAAGGTTAACATTTTTGTTGTATATTAGTGTGACCCCCCCATCCCTTTTAAGGGGACGGGCAATATGTGCATTCGTATAGTTAAGAGGAGATGCCTCATTTTGCGCAAAAAAAGTCGTCTGGTTTAAGCTAGGTTTCGCTAAGACCGATGACGTTAAGATTGTTTTCTCTAATGACCTCATTAACTAATAACGTTTTGGAAGACAATGATCTTATGTTTAAAAAGCCCATATTAGAGGTAGGGGGCTGTTTTAAGGAGTTATTGATCAAATTATCCGTAATAGCAATATTAATAATGTTGCTTTTATTATGCGTAGTGCACTTAAAATAACTACGACCATATCTAGGAATTGATATGATGTTGCTTATATCTTTACACTTCCTCCTAAACTCCAAACGTGCATTCCTGTAGAATCCCAATTTCCTGGGGGTGATGGCCACCACTCTCTGGAGCGCTTGTCATGGACATGTGCACTTTTGACCTTAGTAGAATAATCCTCTAAAGCAGGGGTTGGCAACCTTTACCACTCAAAGAGCCATTTTGACCGGTTTCACAAATTAAAGAAAACCATGGGAGCCATAAAACTCTTTCGAAATTTAAAATGAAATTACACTGTCTAATTCCCCTCTTACCCCCACAATTTCCCCCTCTGTCTTCCTTTTTTTCCTCTTTCTATCCCCTTCTGCTCCGGCTCAGCTGCACCAAATGATAATATAACTACGTTTAATAAAGTCAAATACAAATAAGGCAACAAGAGAAGAATCCTACACTTCTCTTTTGTAAAGTAAATCTGACCAGCCTATACGGGCATCTACAACAACTATATGATTTGCCTGAGAAGCTCGACAGGACAAAAAGTAAAATAAAATAAAAAATAAAATAAAAATAAAAAAACAATCAACAAAATGAAATAACACTGCATATAACGTTTTTTTTGCTTTGTGCTATGTATAAACAAACTATCATGGGTTACATTTAAGAAATCAATAAACGACTGCAGAGAAAATGAAATAAAATTTCTGCATGCAACAAAACGTTTTTAACTCCGAAAAAGACGTTGGGTTGAAGGTTAAGTAAAATACTTAATGTCTATTTAAGTCCTCCTTGTAGTAATGAAAAAACAAAACGCCAAACTTAAATTATCCACTGGCAGAGAACCAAAAATACCGTCCTCTCTCTCTGCTGTCAACCATTTACTGGCGCCGTGCAGTCAGCTGCCAACCAAAATAATAAAACGTCTATTTCACTGAACAATTAAAAAATGTGAATAAATGCAAAATTATAGGAAATTAAAATATTTATCATACTTGGTCAATGGGATTTCTGCTCTTGAACAGCAGCGCACAGCGTCTCCATATCAGGATTGTAAGATCTCATCTGTGAGTCGTGTGTAATGTTTGTTTTTATTAAAGTTCATGTTGGAGAACACCTGCTCACATACATATGTGGATCCAAAGGTGGACAGGACTCCAAGTGCATACTTTTTCATGTTCACATAAAAGTCGGGGATTGCGTTCCAAGTTTGGAACACAAGTTTGTCTGGCTTGGGGAGGTTTTCAATATCACACCATTTGTGATTCTGAGCAACAACGGCTTTCTAGTGTGAAACATCTTCAAATTTCGCTGTCAGGCGCTTCAAAGGCCTACTGAAATGAGATTTTCTTATTTAAACGGGGATAGCAGGTCCATTCCATGTGTCATACTTGATCATTTCGCGATATTGCCATATTTTTGCTGAAAGGATTTAGTAGAAAACTTTGACGATAAAGTTCGCAACTTTTGGTGCTGATAAAAAAGCCTCGCTTTTACCGGAAGTCGCAGACGATGACGTCACAAGGGTGAGGGCTCCTCACGTCCTCACATTGTTTATAATGGGAGCCTCCAGCGGCAAGAGCTATTCAGACCGAGAAAACGACAATTTCCCCATTAATTTGAGCGAGGATGAATGATTTGTGGATGATGATATTGATAGCAAAGGACTAGAAAAAATAAATAAATAAAATAAAAATCGACGGCTCCGAGCGGCGGCAGTGTGAGCGTTTCAGATGTAATTAGACACATTTACTAGGATAATTCTGGAAGATCCCTTATCTGCTTATTGTTTTAATAGTGTTTTAGTGAGATTGTAAAGACATATCGGATGGCTGCGGTGAACACGCAGTGTCTCAGAGAAAAGCCGAGGAGCCAAGTTCACAGCTGCCTTTTAAACAGCTACTGCTGGAGGATGAATAATCAAATGATTTTTCCCTTCGAAAAACATGCTGGTTGACATAGAAAAACATGTTCGCTTGACCCCTCTGTGTTAAAAACAGAGAAACACCGGCTGTGTCTCGGTGCTAAAGACAGCTGCAATCCACAGCTTTCCACCAACAGGATTGTTCTTTACAGTTACCATTATTAATTGAACATATTGCAAAAGATTAAGCAACACAGATGTCCAGATACTGTTTAATTGCGCGATGAAAAGAGACGACTTTTAGTGGTGGTGCGCTAATATTTCCTGACAATCCGTGATGTGACGCGCATGCGTCATCATTCCGCGACGTTTTCAACAAGAAACTCCGCGGGAAATTTAAAATTGCAATTTAGTAAACTAAACCGGCCGTATTGGCATGCATTGCAATGTTAATATTTCATCATTGATATATAAACTATCAGACTGCGTGGTCGGTAGTAGTGGGTTTCAGTAGGCCTTTAACTTGGACACCCACATGTCTTTGTCGGCGTCTCCATCATGCAGCAGCTGGAGGCTACTGCAAGATGTGTGCGGGCGTGGGCGTGTCCCGAGGTTTGACAAGCAGAGCGCAAGGATGAGGGCGCAAATGCACCCTGGCCGTGACAAGCTGAGCCGCATCAGAGTGATCGAAGAGCCGCGGGTTGCCGACCCATGCTCTAAAGGATTATGTGACCAAACACAAACACATGCTAGTTCCCCAATCATATAAGAAAACTGTATACGGTATAATTCACCTCACCATGAACACAGGCCTGGCCTCAGAAGGCAGAGACACTATGAGATGACCGAACTTTGATTGCAAACAGAGAGCTAGTGCAGAGTTTCACACAATATTATCAACCAGGGTCCCTAGCATGAGAAGCCTCCTGATTGACAACCAGGAACAAGTGAGTTTCACATTTGTCAATCAGGAAACAGGTGAGGGACCCAACGCTCTAACACAAGGGTCTCAAACTCAATTTTGTCCTGAGGGCTGCCGGAGGTAGAGTTGAGGTGAGGCTATGGTTGGCCTTAAGTCACTCTAAATGTAAAATGGAATGTAAAAAAATGATGTTTTGGCTCAGTTAAGTTCCCCAGAAGATGGTCAAATACACTTTTTCTTCGTATTTGCAGAACGTTGCTCTTCGTGTTGCCCTTTTTTTTGTGTCTGCACAGTTACTGTAGTCAGTGTTCCTTCGAGACAAGATTGCCGTAATATATTTAAAGGCCTACTGAAATTAGATTTTCTTATTTAAACGCGGTTAGCAGGTCCATTCTATGTGTCATACTTGATCATTTCGCGATATTGCCATATTTTTGCTGAAAGGATTTAGTAGAGAACATCCACGATAAAGTTTGCAACTTTCGGTGCTAAGAGAAAAGCCCTGCCTTTACCGGAAGTCGCAGACGATGACGTCACATGTTTGTTGGCTCCTCACATATTCACATTGTTTTTAATGGGAGCCTCCAACAAAAAGTGCTATTCGGACCGAGAAAACGACAATTTCCCCATTAATTTGAGCGAGGATGAAAGATTTGTGTTTGAGGATATTGATAGCGACGGACTAGAAAAAAAAAAAAAAAAACGCGATTGCATTGGGACGGATTCCGATGTTTTTAGACATATTTACTAGGATAATTCTGGGAAATCCCGTATCTTTCTATTGTGTTGCTAGTGTTTTAGTGACTTTAATATTACCTGATAGTCGGAAGGGTGTCTCCGCGGGTGTCTTGACGCGCAGTGTCTCAGGGAAGTCGACGGCAGCTATGGACGGCACAAGCTCAGCTTTTCTCCGGTAAGAACTGACTTTTTAACCACAAATTTCTCACCGAAACCTGCCGGTTGACATGTGGTCGGGATCCATGTTCTCTTGACCGCGCTGCGATCCATAGGAAAGTTTCACCTCCAGGAATTTTTAACAAGGAATCACCGTGTGTTTGTGTGGCTAAAGGCTAAAGCTTCCCAACTCCATCTTTCTACTGTGACTTCGCCAATATTAATTGAACAAATTGCAAAAGATTCAGAAACAAAAATGTCCAAAATACTGTGTAACTATGCCGTTAAAGCAGACGACTTTTAGCTGTGTATGTGCGCAGCGCTCTTACTTCCTAAAAACCTGTGACGTCTTGCGTACACGTCATCATTACATGACGTTTCGAAGACAAAACCCCCGGGAAATTTAAAATTGTAATTTAGTAAACTAAAAAGGCCGTATTGGCATGTGTTGCAATGTTAATATTTCATCATTGATATATCAGACTGCGTGGTGGGTAGTAGTGGGTTTCAGTAGGCCTTTAATTATTAGCTGCCATTGGTGCGCAGGTTACAATTACACTCGACTGTAAAGTTATGTAGGGGACACAACATGTGACCATGCAGGCCGCAAATAAACCGTGCACCACAAATTTGACCACAAGAGGTGAACATGAGGGCAAAAAGAAAGTGGAATTAAAAAAAAAGCGCTGAACATAAAATTAAACAAAACAATGAACAAAGTCCAAACTGTCTCAAAGGATCATTGGCGTCGTTAGGCTTATTTTAGGGCTGCTAAAGCACCCAAAAATTTTCCCAAACCCCCCTAAATGATTTATTGTGATTTAAAAATAAATGTCTACCAAAAAAATGGAGTTAAAATAAATAATAATATAAGCTGTCATTATTCACTATGATAATAAATCCTTTGAAGGCCCTTAGTCAGAGCTTATTATCCAATCCAATTCGTTCCATCAGTAACGCCAGCATTACTATACCGAAAAACCAGTCCACGTTTTCACTGTTACAAGGTGGAGCCAGACCGCAGTCGCACGTTCTGCTGTGTTTATGGAAATAAACTCGAAGTAAGCATGCTTCAATTCTAGTCATCTCAGCACTGGCGCATTTGTGACAATTCCAAGGATTTTGTGCAATCAGTCACTTTTTTTCTAAACCGCCAAGAAGATTACGAAAGAAGATTTGCCTCCAAATCAGCTCTGAAGTGGTGGAACATTGATTGACGTGAGTTCCTAAAACATTGTCTTCGCCTGTTTCTGCTAATTTGTCAACTATTTATTTTGTATCTGTCCGTTTCGATGAATAATACATCAATTATATATATCATAAGCATCATCATTATTCGCCTTCAAGCAACCGGAGTTGGAGAGTTCACACCATTGTCGCATCACATCACTATCTGTGTTGGGGTGTCGCATGGCTGCAGTTGTGTGACCTCAAGTATGCAAAAATCCAGGAGAGCAGAAAGCAGGTAAGATGATTTTAATTTCATCAAAGTAAAAGATATAAACAGAAAGCAGTCTTGCATGGAGATGTTCCCAACATAGGTTTTAACTTCGAGCACTGAGGAGTGCTCGAGTGAAACATAAATAGACCTATGTTGATTGACCGCAGCTGAGGACCGCTGCCAATCAACGGCGAGTGTGACAAAAACAGTGCTCAGCGGAGTAAACAGGAAGTATGACAAAATAAGAGCACTGAACAGGAAACAAAGTACAAAACACGAAAAACTATCAGAAAGTAAGTGACAGATCGTTACAGGACCTCCCCCTCAAGGAACAGATACCAGATGTTCCCTGGAAAAGAAAAATGGAAAAAAATGTCCACAAAGTAAGGGAGGATGGAAGGAGGATTTGGTGGAAGGTCGCCAAACCTCGTGTCCCCGCAGCCAGCGAGGGAAAGTCAGGTGGCGACGGCGCGTAGAGCGCCGCTGGAACTGGCGGGGCGGGCGGCCACGGAACAGCCACATCATTGGCCGAAAAAGAGACGAGTGCATCCCGCGAGGAGGACGCCCAGGGCACGGCCACATCCGCGGCTGACGTGGAGGCGGGCGCGCTGAAGCAGGCCCGGAGACAGCAGACAAAGCGGCGGGGGCTGCAGCCAAAACAGATACCTCTGCAGGAGGCGGCTGAGGAGCCGATGTTGGTGCCGGCGTGGAAGCGGCAGACGTCATCAACGGCGTGGAAGCGGCAGACGTCATCGGCGGTGTCGAAGCGGCAGACGTCATCGGCGGCGTGAAAGCGGCATACGTCATCAACGGCGTGGAAGCGGCAGACGTCATCGGCGGTGTCGAAGCGGCAGACGTCATCGGCGGCGTCGAAGCGGCAGACGTCATCGGCGGCGTGAAAGCGGCAGACGTCATCGGCGGCGTGAAAGCGGCAGACGTCATCGGCGGCGTGAAAGCGGCAGACGTCATCGGCGGAGTGAAAGCGGCAGACGTCATCGGCGGCGTGAAAGCGGCAGACGTCATCAACGGCGTGATTGTTGCAGATGTCATCGGCGGCGTGAAAGCGGCAGACGTCATCAACGGCGTGATTGTTGCAGATGTCATCGGCGGCGTGAAAGCGGCAGATGACGCCGGGCGAGGAGCAGCAAATGCTGGCCGAGGAATAGCGGATGCCGGCGGTGACGAAGCCCGGCGTGGTGCTGCTCTTGGCGGCGTTGGAACCGTGCGTAGTGCCGGCGTTGGGGCTCGGCGTGGAGCCGGCGTTGGGGCTCGGCGTGGAGCCGGCGTTGGGGCTCGGCGTGGAGCCGGCGTTGGGGCTCGGCGTGGAGCCGGCGTTGGGGCTCGGCGTGGAGCCGGCGTTGGGGCTCGGCGTGGAGCCGGCGTTGGGGCTCGGCGTGGAGCCGGCGTTGGGGCTCGGCGTGGAGCCGGCGTTGGGGCTCGGCGTGGAGCCGGCGTTGGGGCTCGGCGTGGAGCCGGCGTTGGGGCTAGGCGTGGAGCCGGCGTTGGGGCTAGGCGTGGAGCCGGCGTTGGGGCTAGGCGTGGAGCCGGCGTTGGAGCTGTGCGAAAGCCCGCTAGGGACGTAGATGTCTCCGTGGAAGGAGACGCTGGCGGGGATGACAGCGGTGTGTGCCTGGCTGCACCGCAGTGTATAGTGGGCCCCCCTCCACTAGGTGGCTGCCAGACACCGTTCACACATGCGGGAAAACGTGC
This sequence comes from Nerophis ophidion, assembly GCF_033978795.1. Lineage (NCBI taxonomy): Eukaryota > Metazoa > Chordata > Actinopteri > Syngnathiformes > Syngnathidae > Nerophis > Nerophis ophidion. The sequence continues at coordinate 34,292,489 of NC_084615.1, forward strand.
CTGCTCGTCGGAGTCCCCCGGTGCGAAAACCAGGGACGGGCGGGAGGGGACCAGGAGGAGGGACGAAGACACGTCCCGTGCCAAGTCCCAGCAGGAGGACAAAAGCGACCTCACTGTGGGCTCCACTGGAGCTCTCGGCGAACCAAAAAAGAGAGCGGGAGCTGGCAAAAAGAGCAGCCGGGGAGCAGCCGCTGGAAGCTGCGTAGGAGCAGGGAGAAGCAGCTCAGCAGACGACGGGAAGGATGGCGGCGGCGGACGTGCCGGTCGGAGAGCCGCAGTCGGCGACGGAGCCGCAGGAGCCGCGAGACGTGAAGGAGGAGGCGGGCGCGCCGGTCGGTGAGCCGTAGCCGGCAGCGTTGCCGAGAGGAAGGATGGCGGCGGAGGACGCGCCGGTCGGAGAGCCGTAGCCGGTAGCGTTGCCGCGGGAGCCGCGAGGCATGCAGGAAGTGGCGGACGCGCCGGTCCGAGAGCCGAAGCCGGTGGCGTTGCCGCGGGGAGAGGGTCCGCGTCTGTAGGCTGGGACCGCACAAACCTGGCCTTCAAGTCCTCCAGGAATTGTGCGGTCCAGAACGTCGGCTGAGGATTGCCGACAGGGATTCTCGCGAGGTCACAATTTTCTGGCTCGAAGTTACTGTTGGGGTGTCGCATGGCTGCAGTTGTGTGACCTCAAGTATGCAAAAATCCAGGAGAGCAGAAAGCAGGTAAGATGATTTTAATTTCATCAAAGTAAAAGATATAAACAGAAAGCAGTCTTGCATGGAGATGTTCCCAACATAGGTTTTAACTTCGAGCACTGAGGAGTGCTCGAGTGAAACATAAATAGACCTATGTTGATTGACCGCAGCTGAGGACCGCTGCCAATCAACGGCGAGTGTGACAAAAACAGTGCTCAGCGGAGTAAACAGGAAGTATGACAAAATAAGAGCACTGAACAGGAAACAAAGTACAAAACACGAAAAACTATCAGAAAGTAAGTGACAGATCGTTACAATCTGATTGATTTGTAATAACTCATAATAATAATATCTATAATATTGCTGACAGGGAAATAACTTCCATACCGTATGATAAGGAAAGCACACTACTACAGCTTTGCGATATAGGTGTGCTACTTAAACTTAATTGATGTAGTTGAATAGCCTCAGTGTTATTTTAGAGTAGTGTTTTAGGGGCTCTAAAGACTGGAGGCACTGACAGACTTACTGTATATTCAAAAAGGTGGAGTTCCATGGATGTTTGTTTTATCTTTACTGTTGTTGTTTTCAGCATGAATGGCAGGTTGTTGTGATAGTCCGTCTCACCCATCCCTACTAGCAAGGTGTGGCCCCTGGGCCTTAAATTTGACACTTGTGGTCTAAATATATAAAAGGCATATAAAGACTATAAAAACAATATAACATACATCCGTAAAGGTGGATGCATATGCAATATATTTATCTGTACAGTAAACCTATTTATATATGCCCCTTCTTTTGAAAATGCAAATACTCTGCACCTTATTGCTCTTTTATCCTGCACTACGACGAGCTAATGCAACGAAATTGCATTCTTATCTGTACTGTAAAGTTCAAATTTGAATGACAATAAAGGAAGTCTAACTCTAAGTGTAAATGCCTTTAATGACCTTTACAGTAATAACAGGAAACTAACAATATTGCGTTTCAACTATTTTCATTTCTTCAGTATTTGCTGTATAATTCTAATACAGTGCCAAAAAGTTGTGAGCGAAAAAATCCTGCGAGTGTAAAACATTTTTGCATCACAGAAACTTCCAGGGGGCTAAGCCCCAGTTCTTTTTCAGACCTAGTAACGCCCTGGTAGGGGATCATGGCAATTAAATGACAAAGACATAATTAGCATTTCTAATGTGCCAAAATGCGACTTATTTTATATACTTTCTTGTTGTGCAAGTGTAAAAAGAAGTCGACAGCTGACAAATGTAAGAAAACTAATCAATAGAGTGAAACCAGGTGATGCTAGTGCCATGTTAAATATAATATGTCACGATGGGGGGGTCGCAGCTTGCTGCGCGGTCTTTCTCCCAGGAAGGCAGACGGACTACTCGAGACATGGCGTTCAGGTAAAATCATGATTTAATTGTGACTAAAAAGGTACAAACAAAATGTGCTCACTGCGCAGGCACAACTTGGCTAAAGAAACAAAACTAACACTTTAACATAAACTATGAACATAACGCAAACAACACTTACTTTGACTTGAAAAGAACAGCATGAACTTTGGCATGAAAAACGAGTATGACTTACTGTGCCAAGAACAGAGCATGGAACAGAACACAATGACACCAGGGCGACTGGCTGGCAAAGACGAGCTTAAATACTGCCTCTGATTAGTGCTCGAGAAGCAGGTGAGCGGGCAAACACTAATCAGAGACAGGTGGACACAATGAGTAATCATGGCGACAAAACAAGGGAGTGAAAAAAAACAGGAACCTAAAGACTCCAAAGGTCAACAGAACATTGCCAAACAAGGCATGATCAAAAAGACATGACATAATAAAATGTCTCTGTTGTGCACAGCCCCCATTTGGCAATAAAAGTGGCCACAAAAAGCCAAAGAAAAAACAAAAATACATTGATGTTTGGTCTTTTAGTGCCGGCTGAATGAGTTGTGGTGATGCTATTGCTAGATTTTCTAATGCCTCGCACATCATCGATAAGTCTGATTGAACATATGCTGTAATAAAAGCCAAAGAAAATCTAGATAGTGGTCTGAATATTTGTCCATGAATTGATTAACGTGGACCCCGACTTAAACAAGTTGAAAAACTTATTCGGGTGTTACCATTTAGTGGTCAATTGTACGGAATATGTACTGTACTGTGCAATCTACCAATAAAAGTATCAATCAATCAATCAATCAATCAATCAATCCAGTGTTTTCATGAAATACAAAGAAAAAGTGTAAAACACTACATAGTTTGAACTCCCAAATTTTGTGTGACCCAATTGCACGACATGTGAGGTTCCTCAACAAATCAAATGTAAACATTGCACACCCAATTTTGTTTCCTATTCCCCGCCCCAATAGCTGCGACTGATCTGTTTGCCATCGAGGAAATATAGCACTGCAAATCTGATGCGCTTGCGGCCTACGCTTTAATCCTGAACAAGAGCGGCCTCGCCACTGAGCGATGAGGAAATAGCCTTGTGGTGTTAAACGTACGTCTGCCTCTGCCTCTACGACATCTCCCAGCCTGGTAAATATTTATTCAGGCTGCTGAAGGAGTTTGACAAAAGCCTCTCTTGGCTCCCGGGGCTGCTTGTAGTTGCCATGAAAGGTTCGTACGAGCAATGATGACATGGGGAAAAGGTCAAAGAAAGCTGGGGAAGGAATTCAACTCAATGTTAAATGTCAACCTAGTGTGCTGAAGTGATTTTTTTAAATAATGTTCGAACAGTAAAACGTGTCCAGAGAGCATGTTTATGATCACCAAGCATTGATGTTTACATTGTAGTTATACCCGTGTCAAACCGGTAATTAAAAAATGTGAAATAGACAGATTTTCTCTGAAATTTTTGTTGTAGTACATTATGGTAATTTAAAAACGTAAATATTGTACTGTATTTTTCGGACCATATTGCGCATCGGATTAAAATGAGCACTGCCGATGAGCGTCTTTTTTTCATACAAAAAGCGCACCGGATTATAAAGTGCATTAAAGGGGTCATATTATGATTTTTTTTCTAAATGTAAAACACTTCCTTGTGGTCTACATAACATGTAATGGTGGTTCTTTGGTCAAAATGTTGCACTGATTATGTTTTACAGATCATTTTCAAGTCGCTTTCTGATAGTCGGTTCACAATGCGTTGTTTTGTGAGCGGTCTTATTTACGTGGCTCACCTTTGGCAGCTTCTTCTCTCCGTCATATTTGTTGTAGTGGTGAAGCGTGCAAGGACGGGAGTAGTAGAAGTGTCAAAAGATGTCGCTAACTGTTTTAATGACACCCAGATTTTACTTCAATCAATAACTGAACAGCATCTCCTCAATCGTGGCTTACAAGTGCAAAATCCTCCGAATGGAACTCTCAATAACTAAAGTTCCTTGGTTGAATAATGTAAACTCACTACACCGGTATGTTTTAGCGCTTTCATGGCGAGTTTACTGACGGATATAAGTAACAACTTTACACTACTTTATATTAAAAATGGCAACAGTGGAGGATGAATGCAGATCCCAAATATAGATCTGCAGTTACCAGAAGGTAAGAAAAGTTTCTTTTGCATAAAATTGTGAAACAAAATGACAGATACTATGTCTTACCTTATATCGACGTAATCATAGTAGTTTCGACTAGACACGCTCCTGTATTTGATGTCATTACAGTGGATGTCAGGTGTAGATCCACCAATGGCGTTTGTTAACATTGTGACACCTTTGAGCTACGGTGTGGAGTGAAGCATGTTTTGCCATTTTTATACTTGTAAGAAACTTACTTACCTACAGAGGCGAGGATTAGTGATTTTGAAGTAGCTACAACACTGCAGACTGCGGATGGACTTTAGCCGCTATGCCTTATAGCATCTCTTCCTGTAGGCGTTTCAGTGTAATAACTGTTGTGGTTACACAGAGGGGAGAGGACGGCAAAGACATCAGGGAGTGGGTCTAGCTCTATGTATTTTATTGTATATATTACAATATATATACAAACCCCGTTTCCATATGAGTTGGGAAATTGTGTAAGATGTAAATATAAACGGAATACAATGATTTGCAAATCCTTTTCAACCCATATTCAATTGAATGCACTTCAAAGACAAGATATTTGAAGTTCAAACTCATAAACTTTATTTTTTTTTGCAAATAATAATTAACTTAGAACTTCAGGGCTGCAACACGTGCCAAAGTAGTTGGGAAAGGGCATGTTCACCACTGTGTTACATCACCTTTTCTTTTAACAACCCTCAATAAGCGTTTGGGAACTGAGGAAAGTAATTGTTGAAGCTTTGAAAGTGGAATTCTTTCCCATTCTTGTTTTATGTAGAGCTTTAGTCGTTCAACAGTCCGGGGTCTCCGCTTTCGTATTTTACGCTTCATAATGCGCCACATATTTTCGATGGGAGACAGGTCTGGATTGCAGGTGGGCCAGGAAAGTACTCACACTCTTTTTTTACGAAGCCACGCTGTTGTAACACTTGTCTTGCTGAAAAAAGCAAGGGCGTCCATGATAACATTGCTTGGATGACAAAATATGTTGTTCCAAAACCTGTATGGACCTTTCAGCATTAATGGTGCCTTCACAGATGTGTAAGTTACCCATGCCTTGGGCACTAATGCACCCCCATACCATCACAGATGATGGCTTTTGAACTTTGCGCATATAACAATCGGAATGGTTATTTTCCTCTTTGTTCTGGAGGACACCACGTCCTCTGTTTCCAAATATAATTTGAAATTTTGACTTGTCAGACCACAGAAAAACCTTTCCACTTTGCATCAGTCCATCTTAGGTGAGCTCAGGCCCAGGCAAGCCGGCGGCGTTTCAGGATATTGTTGATAAATGGGTTTGGCTTTGCATAGTAGAGTTTTAACTTGCATTTACAGATGTAGCGACCAACTGCAGTTACTGACAGTGGTTTTATGAAATATTCCTGAGCCCATGTGGTGATATCCTTTACACACTGATGTCGGTTTTTGATGCAGTACCGCCTGAGGGATCAAAAGTCCGTAATATCATCGCTTACGTGCAGTGATTTCTCCAGATTCTCTGAACTTTTTGATGATTTTATGGACCGTAGATGGTAAAATCCCTAAATTCCTTGCAATAGCCCGTTGAGAAATGTTGTTCAAAAACTGTTCGACAATTTGCTAACAAAGTGGTGACCCTCACCCCATCCTTGTTTGTGAATTACTTAGCATTTTATGTAAGCTGCTTTTAGACCCAATCATGGCATCCAACTATTCCCAATTAGCCTGTACACCTCTGTGATGTTCCAAATAAGTGTTTGATGAGCACTCCTCAACTTTATCAGTGTTTATTGCCACCTTTTCCAACTTCTTTGTCACGTGTTGCTGGCATCAAATTCTAAAGTTAATGATTATTTGCAAAAAAAAAAAAAATGTTGATCAGTTTGAACAACAAATATGTTGTGTTTGTAGCATATTCAACTGAATACGGGTTGAAAATGATTTGCAAATCATTGTATTCCGTTTATATATACATCCAACACAATTTCCCAACTCATATGGAACCGGGGTTTGTAATAATCAAACAATAATAATAATAACTACGGAAGTGGAGTGTGAACTAATATCCAGAAGGGGTGTATGGTGGAAGACTATGTGTATGAATAATTAGCTGTCTTACCAAATGTTGAAACGAGAAGGAACAAGGCAGTGTCCAGGCAAGGGTCGATGATCAAGGAAGGCGGTCCAAAACCACGGGAGAAACAACGGGAGATAACAAAGGGGGAGACTTGGGAAGGCAGTGCGGGGAAACTGCGAGGACGTCAGAACACGGGAGAGGGAAAAACGCAGAGAGAGAGCATAAGGCTTACGGTATACAAAGAGGTAAACTAAGTTCCCGAATGGATCCATGGGTCCACTGATCCTTTATCCAGCTCGCCCTCATCTGTCCCAGGTGTGCAGATTGCCGATTATATTTAGGCTTGTCACTGCGCGGAAGTGCTGCGCTCAGCGTGAGCGGGGGGCGTGTCCGGGCGAGCAGCCAAAGGAAGAGTTGACATTCAGTTGCAGGAGACCACGCCGAGACAATGACTTCACCGTTATCGTTAGTTTTTAAGACAAAATGTGTCCGTTCTCCCTTTTCTGTCTACACATAGTGTCTGCAATGTACAAACCCCATCTCCATATGAGTTGGGAAATTTTGTTAGATGTAAATATAAACGGAATACGATGATTTGCAAATCCTTTTAAACCCATATTCAGTTGAATATGCTACAAAGACAACATATTTGATGTTCACACTGATTAACATGTTTTTTCGAGCAAATAATCATTAACTTAAGATTTTGATGCCAGCAACACGTGACAAAGAAGTTGGGAAAGGTGGCAATAAACACTGATAAAGTTTAGGAATGCTCAAACACTTATATGGAACATTACACAGGTGTGCAGGCTAATTGGGAACAGGTGGGTGCCATGATTGGGTATAAAAACAGCTTCCCAAAAAATGCTCAGTCCTTCACAAGAAAGGATGGGGTGAGGTACACCCCTTTGTCCACAACTGCGTGAGCAAATAGTCAAACAGTTTAAGAACAAAGTTTCTCAAAGTGCAATAGCAAGAAATTTAGGGATTTCAACATCTACGGTCCATAATATCATCAAAAGGTTCAGAGAATCTGGAGAAATCACTCCACGTAAGTGGCATAGCTGGAAACCAACATTTAATGACCGTGACCTTTGATCCCTCAGACGGCACTGTATCATAAACCGACATCAATTTCTAAAGGATATCATCACATGGGCTCAGGAGCACTTAAGAAAACCACTGTCACTAAATACAGTTGGTCGCTACATCTGTAAGTGCAAGTTAAAGCTTTACTATGCAAAGCGAAAGCCATTTATCAACAACATCCAGAAACGCCGCCGTCTCCTCTAGTCCAGAGATCATCCAAGATGAACTGATGCAAAGTGGAAAAGTGTTCTGTGGTCTGAAGAGTCCACATTTCAAATTTTTTGGGGAAATATTGGACATCGTGTCATCCGGACCAAAGGGGAAGCGAACCATCCAGACTGTTATCGATGCAAAGTTCAAAAGCCAGCATCTGTGATGGTATGGGGGTGCATTACAGCCCAAGGCATGGTTAACTTACTCATCTGTGAAGGCACCATTAATGCTGAAAGGTACATACAGGTTTTTGAGCAACATATGCTGCCATCTAAGCACCGTCTTTTTGATGGACGCCCCTGCTTATTTCAGCAAGACAATGCCAAGCCACATTCAGCATGTGTTACAACAGTGCTGATGACATATTTTGTCATCCAAGCAACGTTATCATGGACGCCCCTGCTTATTTCAGCAAGATAAGTGTTACAACAGCGTGGCTTCGTAAAAAAAAGAGTGGGGGTACTTTCCTGGCCCGCCTGCAGTCCAGACCTGTCTCCCATCGAAAATGTGTGGCACATTATGAAGCGTAAAATACGACAGCGGAACCCCGGACTGTTGAACGACTGAAGTTCTACATGAAACAATAATGGAAAATAATTCCACTTTCAAAGCTTCAACAATTACTTTCCTCAGTTCCCAAACGTTTATTGAGTGTTGTTAAAAGAAAAGGTGATGTAACACAGTGGTGAACATGCCATTTCCCAGTTACTTTGGCACGTGTTGCAGCCATGAAATTCTAAGGTAATTATTATTTGCAAAAAAAAAAACAAAGTTTATGAGTTTGAACATCGAATATGTTGTCTTTATAGTGCATTCAACTGAATATGGGTTGAAAAGGATTTGCAAATCATTGTATTCCGTTTATATTTACATTTAACACAATTTCCCAACTCATATGGAAACGGGGTTTGTAATAATCAAACAATAATAATAATAACTACGGAACATGCTCCCCTGCTTGTAAACCGGTGGTGCTTTTCAGAGGCGGTATAGTACCAAATATGATTCATTAGGATCACGGTTCTGTCATGTCTTGTGATCATGTTTTGTTTAGTTACGTTCTGTTACTTCAATACTCCATTAGTTCCTTTTTTTTCGCTCCCTTGTTTTGTCACCATGGCGACACATTAGTTTCACCTGTCTCATGTGTTGGACTCACGGACCTGTTTTTAATCACAGAGACTATTTAAGCCTGTCACTTTCTGTTGGTCGCCCTGGCATCATCACTCCGTTAATTAATTTTTTTACGGGAAAACAATCCATGCAGTTTACTGCTCCATAGCCCAAGTCACGTCAGGGACTAAACTAATACCGGTAAACAATACCTATGTCAGTGGTTCTCATCCTTTTTTCAGTGATGTGCCCCTGTGAAATTTTTTAAAATTCAAGTACCCCTTTAAGGCCTACTGAAACCCACTACTACCGACCACGCAGTCTGATAGTTTATATATCAATGATGAAATATTAACATTGCAACACATGCCAATACGGCTTTTTTAGTTTACTAAATTGCAATTTTAAATTTCCCGCGAGTTTCTTGTTGAAAACGTTGCGGAATGATGACGCGTACGCGTGACGTCACGGACTGTAAGGAAATATTAGCGCTGCACCAAACACGACTAAAAGTCGTCTGCTTTAATCGCATAATTACACAGTATTTTGGACATCTGTGTTGCTGAATCTTCTGCAATTTGTTCATTTAATAATGGAGACTATACAGAACAATGCTGTTGGTGGAAAGCGGTGGATTGCAGCTGTCTTTAACATGGAGACACAGCCAGTGTTTCTTTGTTTGTTGTGAAGCTTTAACACAGAGCGGTCAAGCAAACATGTTTTCTCTACGTCAACCAGCTTGTTTTTGGATGGGGAAATTGTGATATATATCTTACCGGAGACATCAATGGATTATTCGTCGTCCTGCAGCAGCTGTCATGTCAAAAAAGGCAGCTGTGAGAAAATTGGGGTAATTGTCGTTGTCTCGGTCCGAATAGCTCTTTTTGTTGGAGGCTCCCATTATAAACAATGTGAGGACGTGAGGAGCCTTCACACGGGTTACGTCATCGTCTGCGACTTCCGGTACAGGCAAGGCTTTTTTATTAGCGACCAAAAGTTGCGAACTTTATCGTAGATGTTCTCTACTAAATATCAAAATATCTTTCGAAAAAAAGATATACAAATAATTAAAAACTTGTTGAAAAATAAACAAGTGATTCTATTATAAATAAAGATTTCTACACATAGAAGTAATCATCAACTTAAAGTGCCCACTTAGGGGATTGTAATAGAGATCCATCTGGATTCATGAACTTAATTCTAAACATTTCTTCACAAAAAATTAAATCTTTAACATCAATATTTATGGAACATGTCCACAAAAAATCTAGCTGTCAACACTAAATATTGCATTGTTGCATTTATTTTCACAGTTTATGAACTTACATTCGTATTTTGTTGAAGTATTATTCAATAGATATATTTATAAAGGATTTTTGCATTGTTGCTATTTTTAAAATATAAAAAAAAAACAAAAAACTTACGTACCCCTTAGCACAGTGGTTCTCAAATCGGGGTACGCGTACCCCTGGGGGTACTTGAAGGTATGCCAAGGGGTACGTGAGAATTTTTGAAAATATTCTAAAAATAACAACAATTCCCAAATCCTTTATAAATATATTTATTGAATTATACTGCAACACAATATGAATATAAACTATGAAAAGAAATGCAACAATGCAATATTCATTTTTGTGGACATGTTCTATAAATATTGATGTTAAAGAATTCTTTTTTTATGGAGAAATGTTTAGAATTAAGTTCATGAATCCAGATGGATCTCTATTACAATCCCCAAAGAGGGCACTTTAAGTTGATGATTACTTCTATGTGTAGAAATCTTTATTTATAATTTAATCATTTGTTTATTTTTCAACAAGTTTTTGGTTATTTTTATATCATTTTTTCCAAATAGTTCAAGAAAAACCACTACAAATGAGCAATATTTTGCACTGTTATACAATTGGATAAATCAAAGACTGATGGTATAGTGCTGTATTTTACTGTATCTCTTTTTTTCAACCAAAAATGATTTGCTCTGATTAGGGGGTACTTGAATAAAAAAAATTTTCACAGGGGGTACATCACTGAAAAATGGTTGAGAACCACTCCCTTAGCATACCTTCAAGTACCCCCAGGGTACGCCCATTTGAGAACCACTGTCCTATGTGCACTACAGGGGCTTCTTGGAGACACGAGCTGTCAGAGACAAACACAGCTCATTAGCATTAAAGCTACAGACACACAAAGTGCTGTTTCTAGTTGGGCTTTCAAACTGTCTAGATTCCAGCATTAAACTTACTACGCCTCCAATACATCATCAAATATGCAGGTGTACCTAATGATGTGTCCATTGAGGGATTTGCCACATGCAGAAAGCGCTGGGAGGTCACAACAGTGTGAATAGGGAGCCTGAGGTTTATCCTTGCTGTAGCAGTCTTTGGTGTGCATGCTGAGCTGAGTCATATTTAGTCGTGGAGGCCTCCTGAACGCCTTGATGTTGCACCGTGGCTGCCTCTCAACCTCGGGCCAGCAGACAGAGGCCAGAGCAAATATTAAGCACTGATGGGCCGACCAGACACACATTAGCATGCGTGTCACATGCATACAGTGTGTGGATGTGTGTCTGCGGGCGTACACAAACCTCAGGGGGGGTAACCGTGTGATGCACCTCTTCGTATGCACACTCACCACTCTCTCTCACACACACACACACGTGCTGTGGTAGAATTTCACATTTCCATGTCCTGTTTCTTGAGGCGCTCACATCAGAGCCAGGCGGTGCAGAAAATGGACAATGAACTCCTCCCTGCTGACTCCTAGCTTTAGAGGAGCTGGCAAATAAATATGCCTCTCACACCGCACGCCCTCTCATCTCTCATTTGTACGCTAGGCTTTATCAGCCGTTCACACTTGTGAAAACCCACTGCTTCTTTGAGGGTTTTGGATATGGAAATGTGGCTAAATTCAAATATCAGTTTTTAAAACTCACATCCCAGCAGGCACAAGACATTAAAACAACGTTGAGGACTTAGTTATTTCCATTTGCTTACGCACAATTTTACTAACTGTGTCTTTTTTCAGAAAAATGAACACAATTTTGCAAACACCACATTACATTTCCCTAATTCCTAGATTATTTGCAAAATCACACACCTCGGTCAAAACATATGCCCATTCATCAAAATAAAGCAAGAATTTGTAAAAATGCAGTTTTATTGTCATCTCACTTACGCAGAGACAATATTGGAGTGATTTCATTTTAGAATTGATTTTAAAACATTGCTGTTTGTTTTTAATCTTTACATGGACTGGCACCTCAGTATATCTCAGACCTCATCCAAATTTACACTCCTGCACGCGCTCAGAGGTCCAAGAGCCAGTTCCAGCTCGTGGTGCCCAAGACCAGACTTAAAACCAGGGGAGACAGGGCCTTCTCTGTGGTCGGCCCTAAGCTCTGGAACACTCTGCCCCTCCATTTTCAAACAGCTTCCACAGTGGAGTATTTTAAGTCTCGTCTTAAGACCCACTTTTATTCTTTGGCTTTTAACACTACGTGAGTTGTGTGGTCCTCTGTCCTCTATTGTCCTCTGTGTTTTTTATACATTCTGATTACTTTTACTGTTTTAATTGCTTTTACCCTTTAAAAATGTTTTTAATCATATTTATTTATATTGTTTTTATATTGGTTTTATATTTATTTATTTTTGTGTTTTTATTCAGTCATTGGTGAAGCATAATATTGTTTTTAATATTGTTTTTAACATGGCTGCAGCACTTTAGAAACGTTCTTGTTGTTTAAATGTGCTATATAAATAAAGTGGATTGGATTGGATTGAGTTACCCCGAAGATTGATCAATACAAAACAAAACCCTTTTTTACTACAAACCCCGTTTCCATATGAGTTGGGAAATTGTGTTAGATGTAAATATAAACAGAAAACAATGATTTGCAATCATTAACTTTAGAATTTGATGCCAGCAACACGTGACAAAGAAGTTGGGAAAGGTGGCAATAAATACTGATAAAGTTGAGGAGTGCTCATCAAACACTTATATGGAACCTCCCATAGGTGTGCAGGCTAATTGGGAACAGTTGGGTGCCATGATTGGGTATAAAAGCAGCTTCCATGAAATGCTAAGTAATTCACAAACAAGGATGGGGTGAAGGTCACCACTTGGTAAGCAAATTGTTGAACGGTTTTAGAACAACATTTCTCAACGAGCTTTTGCAAGGAATTTAGGGTTTTTACCATTTACGGTCCGTAAAATCATCAAAAAGTTCAGAGAATCAGGAGAATTCACTGCACGTAAGCGATGATATTACGGACTTTTGATCCCTCAGGCGGTACTGCATCAAAAACCGACATCAGTGCTTAAAGGATATCACCACATGGGCTCAGGAATATTTCATAAAACCACTGTCAGTAACTGCAGCTGGTCGCTACATCTGTAAGTGCAAGTTAAAACTCTACTATGCAAAGCCAAACCCATTCATCAACAATATCCTGAAACGCCGCAGGCTTGGCTGGGCTAAAGCTCACCCAAGATGGACTGATGCAAAGTGGAAAGGTGTTCTGTGGTCTGACGAGTCCACATTTCAAATTATATTTGGCAACAGAGGACGTGGTGTCCTCCAGAACAAAGAGGTAAATAACCATCCGAATTGTTATAGGCGCAAAGTTCAAAAGCCAGCATCTGTGATGGTATGGGGGTGCATTAGTGCCATAGGCAAGGGTAACTTACACACATGTGAAGGCACCATTAATGCTGAAAGGTCCATACAGGTTTTGGAACAACATATGTTGTCATCCAAGCAACGTTATCATGGACGCACCTGCTTATTTCAGCAATACAAGTGTTACAACAGCGTGGCTTTGTAAAAAAAAAAGAGTGCAGGTACTTTCCTGGCCCGCCTGCAGTCCAGACCTGTCTCCCATCAAAAATGTGTGGCGCATTATGAAGCGTAAAATACAACAGCGGAGACCCCGGACTGTTGACTGACTGAATCTCTACATAAAACAAGAATGGGAAACAATTCCACTTTCAAAGCTTCAACAATTAGTTTCCTCAGTTCCCAAACGTTTATTGAGGGTTGTTAAAAGAAAAGGTGATGTAACACAGTGGTGAACATGCCCTTTCCCAACTACTTTGGCACGTGTTGCAGCCATGAAATTCTAGGTTAATTATTATTTGCAAAAAAAAATAAAGTTTATGAGTTTGAACATCAAATATCTTGTCTATGTAGTGCATTCAATTGAATATGGGTTGAAAAGGATTTGCAAATCAATGTATTCCGTTTATATTTACATCTAACACAATTTCCCAACTCATATGGAAACGAGGTTTGTATAAGAAATCACGTTTGGGGCATTTTGCCCGACCTTTTTAGCATATGTGATGAATGATTACTGTAACTTAACACAATATATCGGCAAATCCATAGCAATCGTTATTGTTTACATTGAAGTGGACCTATACTTAAAGTCTTACAGTTTTTTACGATTGAATAAACACAATTTTGATTGTTTTGTTTAGCAAAACCCAACACACGAATAGCACAACCAAATAGCAAAACACATTAACTCCTTAGCAAAATTAACCACTCTTGTAAAAACTATACACTAACTTATCCAAACCATATTTATTTACCATATGAAATACACACGTTGCATATGACTTAACTCTGTTTGCACCAGTTACACTCTGCTGTTGAAAACCTTAAACACTTTTGGCTAATTTTGCTTCTAAGTGCATAGAGTAGTATGGGTGAAGCACACAGGGAATTTGCAAAACATCGCTCGGATTTGCACAACTGAAAACACAGTGTCTGCTCACACTTTTTGCAAAACAATTAACACAGTGAACACATGTATGCATTACTGTAGACACTACACAGGACACAAGACTAATGCTGTTGATAATGTTATTTATTTTTTTCCATATAGTCAAGTCAACATGGCGGAAAAAAAAAACATTTCCCAGTTTTCATGAACATAACATTTTATCCTGTACAAAAAAAGAACCCCCCCCAAAAAGAAAACACAGGACATAAATTGCTACTGTTGGTCTCTTCTCCTTTGAGCTTCACCTACTCCTGCTTGAGGTCTGCCTCTTCCTCTTCCTCTTCCTTCCATTTTGGTTAAGCTTGGTGAACTCACCTGCTGCATTTTTATATTGCTTAAACCTGATTGGTGTGTCTACAATTAAGCAATCTTGTGTTTGCACACCTGATGGCTGTGTTCAATCAACTGGATCATAGGTGTGGTAATTTGACAGTCAGTGCTTTAGAGATGCAAGGAAGTGACATCTTGATATACTTCTATGTCTAATGCATAGACGTGTGTGTTAGTGTTTCAAATCATGGTGTGTAATGTTTTGCACAAAGTGTGAATGGACTCATTGTGCTTACAGTGGTGCAAATCTGGGGCCAAGTTTTGCTCCTTGAGTGGAAGGTTTTGATAATTGAGCCAAACTCTAGATTTGAGTGTTTATTCAATTGTAAAAAAAACTGTAAAGAGAAAGTAAAAATATCGTGAAATCTTTTCAAGAACTACTCAACAATGATACTGCAAACTACAAATGTGTATTTTTTACCAAAGTCAGGTAAAGTAACATATCACAGTAGTCAACAATGACATGCGGTACAAAATCTGAGACAAATAAATAGGTTTGAAAAAAAAAAATCTGTCGATAAAGTGTGTAAAGTGTGAAAAAGGGTGTATCACAACCGCTATCTTTGTGCAAGATGTGAAGATGTGTGTATCACAATCCTTGTATGTGTGCAAGATGTGAAGATGTGTGTATCACAATCCTTATTTGTGTGCAAGATGTGAATATGTGTGAATCACAATCCTTTTATATATGAAAGATGTGAAAGTGTATCACAATCCTTATATGTGTGCGAAATGTGAAGATGTGTGTATCACAATCCTTATTTGTGTGCAAGATGTGAAGATGTGTGAATCACAATCCTTTTATATGTGAAAGATGTGAAAGTGTATCACAATCATTATATGTGTGCGAAATGTGAAGATGTGTGTATCACAATCCTTTTATATGTGAAAGATGTGAAGATTTGTGTATCACAATCCTTATATGTGTGCAAGATGTGAAGATGTGTGTATCACAATCCTTTTATATGTGAAAGATGTGAAGATTTGTGTATCACAATCCTTATATGTGTGCAAGATGTGAAGATGTGTGTATCACAATCCTTTTATGTGTGCGAGATGGGAAGATGTGTGTATCACAATCCTTATATATGTGCAAGATGTGAAGATTTGTGTATCACAATACTTATTTATGTGCAAGATGTGAAGATGTGCGTATCACAATCCTTATGTGTGCGAGATGGGAAGGTGTGTGTATAGCATTGTGTGTAATATTTCGCAAAATCTGTGAAGCAGAGTCTATGTCTGATAGTAGGCAAATTTGCACAGTGGTTTTGTTCACTGTGTGTTAACTTTGTGAAAATTTAACATTTTGTATGTAAGCAATTGGGAAAAACTGTATTAAAGTAGGTTCTGACATTGAGCAACTCAAAGATAACGATGAAACAACATGCTTTTTGACGACGTTTAGCCACTGTTGGGTTCTGACGTAGATCTGACCATTGAATTTTGGTCATTTCCTAACCATGGGGATCCAACCATGTCTCAATTTACAAATGCAACTATTTTGCAATGTTGTTTCAAAGTCAGTTTTAAAGGACATGTATGTATAATCAATGTTGTTTCAAGGTCTTGTGCCTGCTGGGATTGGTAAACCGTTGGACATCATCTTTTATTGACTTGTTAATTAGTTACTCTTTGACGTTTTGGCTGATGGCAACCATGTTTTTAATCCAGTCTTGCTAAAACAATTTCATTTTGTGTGCTTGTCAAATTTTTAATAACAGCTTTACCTTGGGGTGTATTGTCACAAAAGTAATGGCACAGGCAACAGAGCCAGGGTGAATTTTTTGGCAGATTTTCTATCACGTCGGGGTCGCATTTTACTACGTGCGTCGTTCTCCCAAGATGCAGACGGAACTCCGGAGGCAAGTTGCAGGTAAAGAAATTATTTAATGTCCATAAATCATTCAGGGTAATAAAAATACAGCACAGCGTGCCGATAGCATGGGAGCTTAGCAAGAATCATAGAAATCCTCAACATTGCATTGAGCAAATAAGACAGCCCGACTGATTGTGGTGAAAAACAGGAATAAGTAGCTGTCTGATTAGTGCCCGGCAGCGGGTGAGCGTCCCGAACACTAATCAGAGGCAGGCGATACTAATCAGTACCCATGGCAACAAAAAACATAAACCCACGAGTGCTAAAACAGAACTAAGGTAGTCAAAAACTAAACAAAATAAAACAAAACATGATCCGGGCAACGGATCATAACATTTTCGTGCCTGCACTCTCTCCGTTGCGTGTCACGGTTCAAGAGTAGAAGAGTTACTGTATTTCCTTGAATTGCCGCCGGGGCGCTAATTAATTTAAAACCTCTTCTCACACCTGCGCTTACCAAAGGCATGTGGTAAAAGTAAGCATGCGCTAATTATTTTAAAACCTCTTCTCACTCCGGCACTTACCAAAGGCATGCAGTAAAAATGTGAGTGTGATGTAAGCTTGGACCTTAAATCCTACTGAATAGCTCTTAATCTTCTTCCCCTTATGCAATTTCAAATTACCGGTATTGAAATCAGCCTCCTCCATTTTGAAAATGATGACAGGGGAAGTGTCACTCGTGACGTCCCGAGTTTGACCAGGCGGTAATACTAAGCATGCACTAATTATTTTGCGAAGCGAGTTTGACCCGGCAGTAATTCAAGGTAGGCGCATACTATATGCCCTGCGGCAATTCAAGGAAATACGGTATCTTACATAAAAATGTTTAATAAAATTGTAGAAAAATAATAATAATCAAATGTTATCCTAATGTTTTAAAGTACTTTTAAATTAAATGTTTTCTCACCCTGTGGTTAAAATACATTCCACACCAACACCTTTTTTTTTTATTTCAACCAGTCCAACGCCTGTAAAAAATATTAAAATCAATACCAATGGTGACTCCTTTGTGTGGGAAAAGTATAATTCTTCTTAAATCCCAATTCAATACAATGTCAACAAAAATATACACAACTCTTTCACAGAAAGAAATTTGTTGTTTTCCACTAAATAAGATATTTTCTTTCCTCCACCAAAACATTTTTACTAGGAATAAATGCAGCATTTACTTCATGTTTACGCCAGGCGGCAAGTGTGACTCATTTTGTAGTAATTCATGCTCTACGTTGTGACAATAACACATTTTACCAATTTGCTTGTGTGCATTTGAACATGTTTACACTGCTCTTTGTTCTGGCTACATTAGATGCATGCACGCTGAGGGAACTTGGCTGGTGATGAGGATGTTATTGACTTTGTAGTCTGCTGTTTGTTTTCCGTGTGTGTGTGTGTGTGTGTGTGTGTGTGTGTGTGCGTGTGTGCGTGCGTGCGTGCGTGCGTGCGTGTGTGTTTGTGTTCTTGTATTTCTACCCTTCTTTAACACAAGGACAAGGAAAAGTACCTTCTATATGAGGACCGGTGAACAAGTTAGTACATGAATCATGGTCTCAATACGGAAAACCATTGCATCTAATAGAGAATGTCTCATTTGGTGGGGAAATCTATTAAAATTAGGGTGGCCCCAAAAAGGAGGGATTTTTCAAGTTGACTGTGACGGTTTTAAAAGTGATCAACATATGAAATAACAATTGTGTGTCAAAATTTGAAATGCTCTCCCTCTGGTCAACATATGAAATAACAAGTGTGTGTAAGGAATTGAAATGCGCCCACTTTAGCCAAAATTTATTTAAAAAATAAATATGTATATAGAGACATACTGTAGTAACTTGAAGTATATAGTGAAAAACCAATTACAAACAAAAATAAATAAATAAATAGTTAAAAGCTTACCTTTTTTACATTTGCATAGAATGTATATTATATCCATCCATCCATCCATCCATCCATCCATCCATCCATCCATTTTCTACCGCTTATTCCCTTTGGGGTCGCGGGGGGCGCTGTGCCTATCTCAGCTACAATCGGGCGGAAGGGGTGGACAGCCTGTACAAGTCGCCACCTCATCGCAGGGCCAACACAGATCGACAGACAACATTCACACTCACATTCACACACTAGGGCCAATTTACTGTTGCCAATCAAACCTATCCCCAGGTGCATGTCTTTGATAGTGGGAGGAAGCCAGAGTACCCGGAGGGAACCCACGCAGTCACGGGGAGAACATGCAAACTCCACACAGAAAGTTCCCGAGCCCGGGATTGAACCCTGACTACTAAGGACCTTCGTATTGTGAGGGAGACGCACTAACCCCTCTACCACCGTGCTGCCCTTTTGTCAGGCTTGGAGTTGGATTGTTTGTGCTCCTTCGACGCAGAGGGAATATGGGACGAGCCAGGCGTGAATTAAGGTACATGATGTTTTTATTAATACTCAAAATACAAACAAAAAAGGCAACCAAGGACGCACTCTGTGGCGGATAAAAATCTATACTATACTTAAAACAAAATATAACATCAAAGACATAAATACAAACAAAAACTTAGTTGGCGTGGATGAATCAAAAAGCATGGCATGAGGTATGTAAGGCAATGAAAGTTAATGTTTCCCGACTGATGGACAGAAAGAAATTGACTTATATAGTGGCTGTGATCATTGGGAACAGGTGCGGGACTGAGGGCATGGGCGTGACTAGGAGACCAGGTGGAAACTAATGGGTTACTATGGAAAAACAAAACTAGGAAGTATAAAACGGGAAACAAGAGTCCAAAAACAAAACAAACATGATCAAACTTAAAACTGAATTACAGGTATGCCAGTACCCCCCCATTAAGGACATATTCCAGATGTCCAAAAAGAAAAAGCTATGATCAAGAGTCATGGGAGGGCGGGAGGGGGACATAGCGGTAGGTCGCCAGACCACGTGTCCCCGTATCCAACGGGGCAAGGTCAGGTGGCGGCGACGCGTGGAGGACCGAGGTGGGCGACCCGGGAACGGCCATATCCGTGGCCGACCCCCTTGGCGTGGCGGACGACCACGTAGTGGCCACCACTGTGGCCGACGAGGAGGTTGACATCCTTGGCGTTGTGGACGCCCACGTAGCAACCACATCCGTGGCCAACAAGGAGGCGGGCGCATCGTCATCGTGGCCGGCGTTGGCGGTCGACGTGGACTTGGACTTGGCGGTTGACGTTGACTTGGACTTGGCGGTGGACTTGGCGGTCGACGTGGACTTGGCGGTCGATGTGGACTTGGACTTGGTCGTGGACTTGGACTTGGTCGTGGACTTGGACTTGGTTGTGGACTTGGTCGTGGATCTGCCACTGGCGGCGCTTGGCTTTGTGGAGCTGCCACTGGCGGCGCTTGGCGACATGGAGCAGGCACTGGCGGCGCTTGGCGACGTGGAGCAGGCACTGGCGGCGCTTGGCGACGTGGAGCTGACACTGGCAGCGCTTGGCAACGTGGATCTGACACTGGCGGCGCTTGGCTACGTGGAGCTGCCACTGGCGGCGCTTGGCTAC
Organism: Nerophis ophidion; assembly: GCF_033978795.1. NCBI lineage: Eukaryota > Metazoa > Chordata > Actinopteri > Syngnathiformes > Syngnathidae > Nerophis > Nerophis ophidion. The sequence goes on from NC_084615.1 coordinate 34,312,707, forward strand.
GTGGAGCTGACACTGGCGGCGCTTGGCTACGTGGAGCTGGCACTGGCGGCGCTTGGCTACGTGGAGCTGGCACTGGTACTAGCCGTGGACGTGGACTTTGACGAGGACTTTGACGTGGAGCAGGTCGTGGTGCTAGCCTTGGACTTGGACTTGAACTTGGTGCTAGCATCACACCTGAACTTGGTGCTAGCCTTGGACCTGGACTTGGTGCTAGCATCGGACTTGGTCTTGGGCTTTGGCGTGGACTTGGAGCTGGACGTGGAGCTGGACGTGGAGCTGGACGTGGAGCTGGAAGCTGCGGCTTAATTGGCTGAAAAACTGGAGGTGGGGGACGTGCTGGTCGCTGTGGCTTGGATCCGCACCGGGCAGAACCAACCCACAAGCTCCCAGCCCCAGCCCCCCCCTCAAGGAGTGGCTGCCAGACACTATCACCCTGACATGAAACAGTCTCTTGGGGTGGGTGGAGGCCGGTGAGGAGGAGGGCACAATCCTCCCCTTTAAATTGTCCATATTGTCTTTCTTTTGTTGTCTTTGAAAAAAAAAATTCTTGTGACGTGGGTGGAGCTTGAGTCTTGGGAGGCGTGGCATGAAATTCAGATGGCTGTGATTGATGTGATCTATTGTGCAAAATAATTTTTTGATAATAATTTATCAATGTTATGGGATTTGAGTCTTCTGATCGAGGTGGGTGATTAACTGTGAAAGTCTTGAAAAAAAAATCTTGATCTTTGATGTGTGTTGACGGTGGCGTGACGTTTTCATGGGGAGTCCGGGCAGCACGCGGTCCACTTCCGCCCTGAGTGGGAGGAGCTTGCTGGCGCGATGCTTCCTTTCCGCATCTGGAAGCCTTCCCCGACATCCTCCATCGAGGGCGACGCTTCCGGGAAGACGGCAACATGTCGTCGTCTTCGGGCCAAATGAAGTCGATGGGGACCTCTTCACCATTTGGCCCCAACGTCAACCTTCTTTGCGCGAGGGAAGAGTAGCGCAGCGTTTCCGCCTCCATCGCGCTCAGCACCGCCAAAGAAGCCTCGTCCAAATCTCCTGCAAAGGAGCGCTTGAGGGGGGAACATTCTGTCAGGCTTGGACTTGGATTGTTTGTGCTCCTTCGACGCAGAGGGAATATGGGACGAGCCAGGCGTGAATTAAGGTACATGATGTTTTTATTAATACTCAAAATACAAAAAAAAAGGCAACCAAGGACGCACTCTGTGGCGGATAAAAATCTATACTATACTTAAAACAAAAGATACTATCAAAGACATAAATACAAACAAAAACTTACTTGGCGTGGATGAATCAAAAAGCATGGCATGAGGTATGTAAGGCAATGAAAGTTAATGTTCCCCGACTGATGGACAGAAAGAAATTGACTTATATAGTGGCTGTGATCATTAGGAACAGGTGCGGGACTGAGGGCATGGGCGTGACTAGGAGACCAGGTGGAAACTAATGGGTTACTATGGAAAAACAAAACCAGGAAGTGTAAAACGGGAAACAAGAGTCCAAAAACAAAACAAACATGATCAAACTTAAAACTGAATTACAGGTATGACACCTTTATCATATATATAAACAATAAATATACATAATAATCAAACAATAATAATATATACTAAACAAGATAATTGAGTGTGACTAATCCAGGAGGGGTGTATGTGTGTTTGATTATTTGTGTAATTAATTATTGTGTATTACCGTGATGTGTTGGGCGGGAGGAGGAACAAGGCAGGAAGGCAGTACGTGGGGCAGGCAGATGATCCAGGGCGAGAGAGAGGCGTCAGAGTCCGTGCCCATGCGAGGGGTCAAGGATCGAGAGTGGCAGTCCAAAGTCCAAAAGGGTAGTCGAGGCGCACAGCTCGATCATGGGGGGACGAATGCAGATTGCTGGGGACGACGATAAGGAAGAACAATGAAACACAGAGGGGAAAACGCAGAGAGAGAGAGAGAGAGAATATAGCTGGGTTATCGGTTTACAGTACAGAAGACTAAGTTCCGGCGAGGATCCTTGGGTTCACTGGTCTAAAAACACCTGGACTCTCATCAGGTGTGTTGATTGCAGATTGCCCATAGCCTTGCCGGCATGTGGGTGTGATGCGGCCAGCGCGAGCAGACGCGTGTCTCGGTGCGCTGCCAGCAGATGTGCTGGCAGACCCAGCTGCCGGGGAAAAGCGGGTTTGAGCCAGCGCCATGACAGAGTGAGGCCGGACAATGGATTAGATAGTTCACTGATTAGTGCACGGGAACAGGTGAGTGTCCCGAACATTAATCAGAGGCAAGTGGGAGCAGTCTGCTGTCATGGCAACTAAAGCAACCAAACAGGGGTGCTGAAACAGAATTGGAACCACAAGTGAATCACGAACGCAAACAAACTATGACAATCCTCACAATACGCACATCACAAAGGCAGTTACAGTTTATATGCTAAAGGTCTAAACAAATTATGTAAAACGTCCGGCGGGCTGGATTAAAAAATCTTAATGGGCAGCTTGTGGCCCGCGGGCTTTATTTTACCCGGGTCTGTCCTAGACATTATAAATTTGTTTTAAGCAACCTTAATATTGAACTTTCACGGCTATATTTATTTTAAATTAACATTGATGACGTCATTTTTTATTTTTTACAAATCACATATTTAAATGTCAGGAAAATAATCTTTAAATTTGACAAAAGACCAGGACTTCCCTCCCTTGTGCTTGGGGCCCCGGTGCAATAGCTCCACTTACCCATCCCAATTCGACACCGCTGCCTATTTTTGCAGCTGTGTGTACCCAAAGCTGTGGATACATTATTGTACTGCTGCAAACCCTGACCTAGATTCCTGCTGGAGTCCGGTGCTGACGAGTCAAAGCGGCAGCGTGGCAGCCTTGCTCTGGGAATCACTATCAGCTTCCGGATAGAGGAAATGAAGAAGTAAGGTTATGTGTTGCCCTTTAGCCTCCAGCCAACAATGGCTGGCAATTACGGTGGAGGTCAGTTGTTGTGCTTGATCAAGTGGAGGGCAAGCTATACTCCACCCGTAATTCTGGTCGAGTCCCAACTTGTTAGGATTTTGAAACAATTTTCGATCCTCACTATTAGTTTAGTGATGCACCGAATTTTCAGCAATTAGACTTTTATCACAGAAAGAACGCTGCCCAAACTGGATGTTGTTGATGATGTGAGCAGGACGCAGTCTGGAGTTGGAGTGGAGACAACGTATCTGCAAAGTGTCCGAGAAAAACCTGCGGACAACGATATGCAAAATGTGCATTGTGGCGCCCTTTTCCCACCTGCAGCTAGTGCCATCAACGAGCTTTCTGTTCAAGTTAACATTCCAACAACTAATTATTTACGACTAAGTATTTATTTACGGGATATTTTCCCACAGTGGCCATTAGCGTCAATACAATCTCGTAAAGTGGAATATTTTTTGGTATATTGTCTGTGTGGTTGTCGGAGAGAAGGCAAATCTTTACAGGATGTGTAAAAAGTGCTTTGAAGTAGGTATGGATATTATGGCCCAAAAACAAAATCACAACATTTTTTGTTTACGGTTTGTAACAATTAAAAAAACAACAACATTGAATAAAAATGTCAGCGGTAATTCAAAACAAGCCTTTGTGTTATTTAATCAAAAAATAGTTTGAAATGCCATTGCACTTGCTGCATCCTACTCTTAGCAAACTTCTAATTTGTATATTGTTGTTCTTTTTAGATTAGATATAATATTGTACTTTTTATGCAATAATTTCCTAAGAACTAAATGTAGAACTTCCTCTGTGAAGCAATACTTCTAGGAGGGTTGCTGATGACATCACACCCGTTTTTTTCTTTGCGACTAAATTCACATATTGCTAAAGCCGTTTGAGTGTAGCATTAAAACAAGTTTGAGCAGAAAATGTCGTATTGCTGTTCTGTTCTTGGGTGATCCGTTCGTTCAAATAAAGAGATAGGAAGTAGCTTCCATTGAGTCCCCAAATAAGTAGTTTATATAGGTAATAAAGTCAGGAAAAAAAGAAGGAGGTTGCTCTTAAAAATACAACTTTCATCATCTTGTAGAATACAATCAAACCATGCTTGTGTTTGCAGCAATCACTTTGTAAAATGTTTGTTTGAAAATGTGATTTGTTTGTTAAATTTCTGTAATGTAGTCAAGTTATATTAGTAGTGTTTGAGTGCAGAACTCAACATAAAGAAATGACAATAGATCGCATTAGTCTTTTGCTCTTTTGTGGTTGCTATGCCTAAATATAACTACGAAGATGTGGTTGGGCAAATAAACTAACGTCATGTTAAGTCCTAATAATAAATATTTGGATTGTTGGTCCAATCCACCCTATTTTTGTTGTCGATTTTTATAACAGAAACTTAAACCTTTGTTGTTGTGCAGGAAAGACAAGTGCTTTCTTCAACTTTGATGACCACATTATTGTGATATTTGTTGGCATCAATAAAATATTTTTTATGGTATTAATAAACTAAATGAAAAGATCTCTCGTGGCTCAACAGCATAAACTATATCTTGATATCGCTAGCAAACATTGCTGAACAAAAGGGACATTTATAGTTAAATAATGAGACTAAATATGAACTTCACACCATAAAAACAACTGCAGACATGAATTGTAGATGAGACTAATATTAGTAGCACGAAATAAACTGCAAACAAACGTATCCTTTTTCTTGTTAGCGTCACGATCACAGCAGCACGGCACTCGTTATGTTAAAAAGTACCAATGATTGTCACACACACAATAGGTGTGGCGAAATTGTTCCCTGCATTTGACCCATCAACCTTGATCACCCTCTGGAAGGTGAGGGGAGCAGTGAGCAGCAGCGGTAGCCGCGCATGGGAATCATTATTGGTGATTCAACCCCCAATTCCATCCCTTGATGCTAAGTGTCAAGCGAGGATGTAATGGGTCCCTGTGAACGGTTTCTTGCCGCATTCGTGTGGGTTGCATGGATCATTGAGGAATGAAATCGCTGAGCAGGTTTGACTCGCTTTATTTTTCAATAACAGCTTGTATTTTCGTCGGATCGCTTTTCAGCTGCTCCGCTCCTTCCTGCTTGCTCCTCTCTCGCTCCTTGATCGGCTGCGTCCTCGCTGTTGTCTTCGGCTCGCTCTTGGTCGTTTTCGCTCTCTAGGTCTTTCTCCTGGTTCTCCTACTTCTGCCACCATCGCTCCTCCTTCTCCCCTTTTAAACTGTAGGAGCAGATGCAGGGATTGAGAGCAGGTGTGTGGTTTACGCACCTGACTCTGATGGCTGCAGTGTCGCTCCAACCGTGCCCCGCCTCTCCGCTCTGCTGCATGCTCCGCCTCCTGGCCGCCATCTTGGGCAGGACCGCTGTCTGTCCTAACCTGCTGTCGGCTTGTCGGCTCCGTCTCTCCACAGTCCCATTTTTATAGTCTTTGGTATGACTCGGCCAGGGTTTGAACTCACAACCTACTGATCTCAGGGCGGACACTTCACGGATTAATGTTTAACTTGTGGACCCCTCACATGTAAGGACAGGATGTGCCTCTAATCCTTTAGTGTCAAGTGAGGTAGCAGTAACCTCTTGGTGATGATAAATGGTTAAAATCTTTAAAAATATATATTTCTTAAGAATGTAAAAATCCACTCATTCCCATGTTAAATATTTTTTCCCGATTGCTTTCAAATTTGCCTGTAAATCTTTGCAAATAAGCCTAAATCTGCACGGATTCAGGTAAATAAACAGTAGGCTAATTGGGCTTAGACCATCACCTGAAACCCAGAAGTGCCCGGGTGTGCCTCTAGGTCACGTAATAGCAGCCCACCTCTACTTCTGTCTTTAACAAAATATTTCTGTTAACAAAAATGTAGCATTGCACTATGCATGAAAATCAATAATCTCCAACAAAGATCAATAAAGTGAAAATGTAAATCTTCTGTCTGCAGATACAATGCAGTATTATACATTCTACGCAAAAAAATAACCAAGTAAAACATTGAAAAGACTATACCATACTTTTTAGTAAATTTTCATTAACACATCTTAGTGGTGTGCAGAGCGACTGCTTGAGTGGTCGCTCTCCACTGTGCTTCTTTCCCATCATAAATGGTATCATCATCATACATGTCTGCTGTAAGATGCGTTTTAGCCAGTTTGTTTATCATTGTGGTCTTGGCTTCTTGGCTTCAGCTTCAGCTGCTGGAATAAGTTTTTTGTCCCGCTGTCTTGTTAAAAAAACTTTGCAGCGCGCAGCCTGTTGCCACAAAACCAAACAACTGACAACACTTTTCCTTTCTTTGGAACAAATGTCTCACTATTTTTTAAATTTGTGGAAATAAGGGGTAGGATGAGGGACACGGAAGCACATGGGACAAAAGTATGCCGGAGGGAAAAAAATAAATAAATATATATCTATATATATATATATATATATATATATATATTTTTTTTTTTTTTAATTATCTGCGATAAAATCGATATATTACCTCGGCCTACTTTGAAGGTGAACAAGCGCATTTGCAAAGGTGAACGAGTGGCGTCAAAGGCAGCCATGTGCATCCTGATGTGTCCGTCCTCATCTGTTTCCATCAACCTGTCTGACCTGCGGCCGTGACGCTCGCAGCCTTGCCGCCGCATGACCCTGCGGCGGTCTGAGCAGTCCACTTTCGCTCGCCTCCACTCTCTCGGCCTCTTTTCTCCCACATTTTCCGACTCGTATTCCCCTCTTTGGCTCTCTTTCCCATGCTGAACCATGGCGGGCAGCAGACAATGACAGTTGTATTATCAGTCGATTGCGAGGTCACTTTCACTGAGCCCCGCTGAGACTTGAGCCACAGGAACAAAATGGAGGAAGAGCGGAGAACAAGCGAGTAAAGGAAAAGGGATATAAAAACAGATTTTGGCATTTGGCACGGCAGGAGTCCACCTACATGTGTTTAAGTTGCGTGGGCGTAATGCACTATAGCCATCTTCTGGCTCGCTCCATCTTGTGATTGACATTTAGTCACCATGGCAACGAGCGGGCTGCTGCTCCTTTGAGAGGTTTTAGTCGCCCGATGGAGAGAAAGAAGGATGACATTCTTTTGTTGTTGTGGCTTTTGGCCCAAAGGAGCTCAAAGTGAAAGCCTTCTCCCACCTTAAAGATGCAGCTCTTCAATCCCGCCAACCACTAACAGCTGCAGCTCAAACTTAAGCATGACTCCAATCAGTGATAGGTTCTGGTCTCTCTGCAGGCCACCAGCTGCACTGTGTGACGGTACATTCGAGGACCACGCAAACAATGATGCAATTGAAGGATGGATATGTGCTCCTCCACTCGTAATTTTACATTTGCAATAAATATCCAAGAAAGGTTTAGAAAAGCACAATTGCACACATTGGCAAGTGTGGCCAGTTCCAGCAGATGGTGCCATGGTGAAAAAAGCTTGTTGGCTTTTTAAAATTTTAATTAAATGGAATCCCGAGTGTAAAAATATTGAGTTATAATTACGTGCTATTTCTTGAGGTAATTTCCTCACGATGTTCCTGCGGACTCTTCCTATCCTCTCTTTTTTGATTGTGGCCCAAACATCGTCCGTAACAAATTGCCGTATTTTCCGGACTATAAGACGCACTTGAAGTCCTTTTTTTCCCCGTAAAACTTGACAGTGCGCCTTATAACGCGATGCGCCTAATGCAGTGGTTCCTAACCTTGTTGGAGGTACCGAACCCCACCAGTTTCATATGCGCATTCACCGAACCCTTCTTTAGTGAAAAATAATTTTGTATTTTTTTTTCTAATTCACACAAAGTTATATGTTTTTTTTACTGGAGCACAAAATTAACCGTGCATGAGCATCACCTTGTTCAAAGAACAAAACCAACACACTGCATGAACTCACAACAAATGACACACCTGCAAATCAGATGGAAATTAGAGGGAAAATTGTTTGGGGTTATATCCATAATACGCCGATAGGAAGAGGTTTTTATTTTCACGATGAGTTGGGTGTGTCTTGACCTCCGTGGCAGAGGCTCCGCCGAACCGCTGAGGTCGACTCGCTGAACCCTTAGGGTCCGATTGAACCCAGTTTAAGAACCACTGGCCTAATGAAAGGAATAATTCTAGTTGTACTTATCGATATTGAAGCAATTTTATTTGGTACATGGTGTAATGATAAGTGTGAACAGTAGAGGGCAGTCACACATAAGAGATAAGTGTAGGCTGCACTATGATTGCAATATTTCACAAGTAAACAACAACATTTTATATGTTACATTGAAAATATAGAACGGCGCTCAAAAATCTATCAAAATGTTTCACTACGATTTTGGCGCATTTAACATACGAGTATCATTATGGTGTGTGTATAAGGTAAGACATATTATCTGCCGTTTTGTTTCGCAATATTACGCAAAAGCAACTTTTCTTACCTTCTGGTACCTGCTGATTTGTAAAAGTCCTGATTAATTGTGCACATCCATTGTCAGAGTTAGTTTGTGACGAACCCCAAGATGCAGAGAAGGAGGCAGGCATGGAGTGAGAAAACATGATTTAATTAAAATATAGAATAAGAACAAACAAAGGGGTACTAACAAAGGAAGCGCATGAGGCGTATAACAAATAAAAGGGTCTTTAGCATGGAAGCTAGCAAGAAACAAAAGGGGCCTAACGTGGAAGCTAGCAGGTAACAAACAGGAAAACAGAAGTCGTTACTTGTAGAGTGAAAACATAACGGAAGCAGGGAACAAAAAACAGTAAATTACAAACATATACCGAAAGATAGCTTACCGCTACGCTGCACTGACTTGACATGAAACGACACGACAGGAGCGACAATACGGAAGTCATCGACAAGACAAATCAATAATCCAGCACTGACTGGAAGACAAAGCAGGTACAAATAGGAGCAGGCTGATTGACTCCAGGTGTGGCCAGGTACCAATCAGCCGCAGCTGAGGGGAAACAAAGCACTCAGGGTGACAAAGCGGAAGCTGAACCAAAATAAGAGTGCTGACAGGAACTAAGGACAGGAAATACTAAACACACAGAGGAAAACTAAAACACAAACAAACTGTCAGTGGCAAGCCTGACAGTAACCCCCCTCCCATAACGGATACCAGACGTTTTACGAACCCCTCCATCACCTAGAAGAAGAAGAAAAAAAAACAGTCCAAAGTCAAGGGAGGGTGGAGGGACGACAAGGCGGTGGGCTGCCAGGCCAAGTGTCCCCACACCCAGCAGGGAAGAGTCAAGTGGGGACGGAGAATAGAACGCCGCTGCAATTTGCGAGGCAGTCGCCCATGAAACGACCACCTCTGTGGCCGACAAGAGTATAGTGGCGCCCTCAGCTGGCCCACCGGACAGGATGGTGGTGGCGCCCCCTGCTGCTTGCCCACCGGACAGGATGGTGGCGCCCCCTGCTGCTGGCCCACCGGAGAGGATGGTGGTGGCGCCCGCTGCTGCTGGCCCACTGGAGAGAATGGTGGTGGCGCCCCCCTGCTGCTGGCCCACCGGAGTGCGTGGTGGCGTCTGCAGACCCACCGGAGATGATGGTGCCGTAAGTTGCAGACCCACCGGAGGTGATGGCGCCATAGGTTGCCGGCCCACAAGAGATGATGGTGGCTTCTGCCGGCCCAATGAAGATGATGGCACCGTCTGTTGCAGACCAACTTGGATGCGAAGTAGCTGTGCCTCCCCATCTCCACAGCTACTGATAGCCCCCCCCCCCCCTCAAGGGACAGATCTAAGACGTCCCCAGATAGGCCCACAGACAACAGGAGTGGGTGGGAGAGGGCTTGAAAAGTGGCCAACTTTCCTTTAAATTAGCCATTAGTTTTAACGCAAATTGAAGCCTCTCTGCCATAGACATCTCTGCGGGGTTCGAATTTGGCTGGATTATTCTGTCAGAGTTACTTTGTGACGAACCCCAAGATGCAGAGAAGGAGGCCGGCATGGAGTGAGAAAACATGATTTAATTAAAATATAGAATAAGAACAAACAAAAGGGTACTAACAAAGGATGCGCACGAGGCGGATAACAAACAAAAGGGTCTTTAGCATGGAAGCTAGCAAGAAACAAAAAGGGGCCTAGCGTGGAAGCTAGCAGGTAGCACACAGAAGTCATTACTTGTAGAGTGAAAACAAAACGGAAGCAGGGAACAAAAAACAGTAAGCTACAAACAGCAGAGGTGTGGACTCGAGTCACATGACTTGGACTCGAGTCAGACTCGAGTCATGAATTTGATGACGTTAGACTCGACTTGACAAAATGTAAAAAGACTTGCAGCTCGACTTAGACTTTAACATCAATGACTTGTGACTTGACTTGGACTTGAGCCTTTTGACTTGACATGACTTGCTACTTTCCCCAAAATCCAACGATTAAAAAGTTATTCAGGAGCGCTCCGTATCTTCCATTGTGTACGGAAGTGTGTCAGCGCGTGTGCGATGACAGCCTGTGCGCTACCTGTCAGTACAACAGCCAATCAAATTACATCCACGTTGTTTTCGTCACACAGCATTCATCCAATCAAATTGCAGGAAAAACCAACGGAGAAGAGCTTTCAAACAACAGAAGAATAAGTGAAGAAAATTATGCCATAAAGTGTTTCGTTCGGGTATTAAAACTACGACTTGGTCAACAAAACAGGAATTGCCGTGTGCAAAACATGCGTTTGGAAGATTACAGACGGAGACGCATCAATTTACAACTTTGTTCGACATTTGAAGTTGCACAAAGAAGGGTACGTTTTGAATGTAAGCTAACGTTTATTGGCTGAGTAACATGACTTTTATTTGCTGTGTAGTAAAATCAGTGAGGCTGTAAACTCACTGCTAATATTAGAACCATAGACATCTTATAAGGGTACGCAGCATTGGGCGCTACTGCCTATTGCCGCAAACGAGATGCGGGGCCGCCATCTTGGAGTGGTGATCCGCTCCACTCAGTGCAATTCATTTGGTAGGAACAATGAACTGTCAGCGCATTTAATTCATATTACCTCACTGAATACCACTGATATTCACGTGCTTTTTTGTCATTTGTGTAACAATGATAAAGGACACATGTCTTGGCGTGTTCATAATTTGCTTAACAGAAATAGAATATTCTTATATGCTATAAGTGACCAGACGTCTGAGATCAAAACTGGGAATATAATCCCAGAGAAGGGGAAAAAACAGTCAGCTATTTTGAAGTTGAAGAAACAATATGATTAGGTTGTATATACATGTGTATATCCTACATAAACAATGTATGAATACATTAGATATCTATATATCTTACGGACCTATAGACCAGAGGTTCTCAAATGGGGGTACTTGAAGGTATCCCAAGGGGTACATGATATTTTTTTAAATATTCTAAAAATAGCAACAATTCAAAATCCTTTCTAAATATATTTATTGAAAAATACTCCAACAATATATGAATGTAAATTCATAAACTGTGAAAAGAAATGCAACAATGCAATATTCAGTGTTGACAGCTAGATTTTTTGTGGACATGTTCCATTAATATTGATGCTAAAGATTTCTTTTTTGTGAAGAAATGTTTAGAATTAAGTTGATGAATCCAGATGGATCTCTATTACAATCCCCAAAGAGGGCACTTTAAGTTGATGATTACTTCTATGTGTAGAAATCTTTATTTATAATTGAATCACTTGTTTATTTTTCAACAAGTTTTTAGTTATATTTACATCTTTTTTTTTTTCAAATAGTTCAAGAAAGACCACTACAATTGTGCAATATTTTGCACTGTTATACAGTTTAATAAATCAGAAACTGATGACATAGTGCTGTATTTTACTTCTTTATCTCTTTTTTTCAACCATCAATGCTTTGCTCTGATTAGGGGGTACTTGAATTAAAAACATGTTCACAGGGGGTACATCACTGAAAAAAGGTTGAGAACCACTGATATAGACTTTATCTCTGTTGCTGCAACAGCAGAGAGTTTATTCTGTCTTGACACTTTGTATTGATATTTTCTATTACATTCTTCCTTTAAATGATCATGTTTACAGTGATTGAACATATATAAACACCTGAAAGTCTTTATTTCAGCTAAAACCACCAATCTGTTTCACTGGATTCAGAATAAAACTAAATTCTGTTTTACTCAACAAAGTTAGTATTTGAATATTGTTACTTGAAGACTTATCTGTGGTTACAATAAAATAAGAATGCATCATAATCAATGGCGGCTGGTGAATTTTGTTTTAGGTGGGCTTGAAAGTTTGTAAACCAAATACCTGTAGGGGGTCATCCTTCCCCAGAAGATTTCTTTGTGATTTTCACATACAAATATTGTAGTTCTTTGCTCCTGCTTAACTCTGTGGTAATATTATTTTCACAATTGAGCAGGAAAACGCTGAATACCAGCCCAGCATCTTTGTTTTCTACCTGTCAACTGTCAGTTTAGGCTCCTTGCCGGCTACTCATCACCACTTCAAGATGGCGGCAAAATTGCTTGCGTCACAGCAGCCAATTCTGCGTCTACTTATAAGATGTCTATGGTTATAACGTCATTGCAAACACGGCAATCTTTTGCGTCCACTGCAGTTTGCTACCTTATTCATACTTTTTGTCAAGTGATAATTTTTTTAAGCAGGGTTGCATGAGGTACCCACACATAACGTTACGTTAGTGAATGTATCACACACAGTAACGTAACGTTAGATGGCAGTCAGCAACACCGCATATTTTAGCCACCTACAAAAAGACAAACATAGTCAAATAAAAGTCAGTTAAAATGTATACTATATTAAGAATATGTGTACATATTCCATAGAGCCCTGACATCTAACAAGTACAGCACTGTTCATTGTTATGTTCATGTATTTGTTGTTTTTCATGTGTACGCACACATAAACACATACAGTATGAGATGAGATCAATGAGATAAGGTAACAACATGATATAAACTGCTGTGGAACTAGTTACAATGCAATATTCCATGGAAATACAATGTTAACACTTTTGTGCAAGTAAGTACAGTTGCACTTGTCTTTTCAAATGTGTTTGTACTGTAAAGGAATGAGTTAAATGTTTAGAATAACTGGTTAATAGTGCTAATATGAAGTGCAATGTCATTACTGTTTTTTTTTAAATAATAAATACATACAGCGTTTTAAAAGCATACACAATCTATGTACATATATTAGTCTGTGGTTAAAAAGACTTGAAATGACTCGAAACCCAAAATGCAGGAATTGGGACTTGACTTGAGACTTTCCAGTATTGACTTTGGACTTGACTCGGACTTGCCTGTATTGACTGGGGACTTGACTCGAGACTTGAGGTCAAAGACTTGAGACTTACTTGTGACTTGCAAAACAATGACTTGGTCCCACCTCTGACAAACAGATACCGAAACATAGCTTACCGCTACGCTGCAATGACTCGACATGAAACGACACGACAGGAGCGACAATACGGAAGTCATCGACAAGACAAATCAATAATCCAGCACTGACTGGAAGACAAAGAAGGTACAAATAGGAACAGGCTGATTGACACCAGGTGTGGCCAGGTGCCAATCAGCCGCATCTGAGGGGAAACAAAACACTCAGGGAGACAAACCGGAAGCTGAACCAAAATAAGAGTGCTGAGAGGAACTAAGGACCGGAAATACTAAACACACAGAGGAAAACATTAAAACACAAACAAACTGTCAGTGGCAAGCCTGACATCCATGAGTCGATAAGCTTCTTCTAGTTCCTCTAACTTCTTGTTATGTTAGGGTGCCATTTTAACATAAAGTAGTTTAAAGTTCTGACTTAAATCTGTCAGTAAACTCGCCATAAAAACGCTAAAACATACCGGTGTAGTGAGTTTACATTATTCACCCAAGGAACTTTAGTTATTGGAGAGTTCCGTTCGGACGGTTTTTCACGGGACACATTTCCTGTGTTGTTGTTTACGGATGAGGAGATGCTGCTCCGTTATTGATTTAAGTCAGGTCTGAATGTCATTAAAACAGTTAGCTCCATCTTTTGACACTTATTCTACTCCCGTCCTTGCATGCTACACCGCTACAACAAAGATGACGGAGAAAAGACGCTGCCGAAGGTGAGCCACGTAAATAAGCCCACCCACAAAACGCTGCATCCTGTCAGAAAGCGGCTGGAAGATGATCTGTAAAACATTATCCATGCAACATTTTTTGACCAAAGAACCACCATTGTCATAACTTGGACTATGGTGCAGTTTTCAGCTTGGATAGTTTTCCCAAGATGCAAATGAACTGGACGGGACATGGCATGAAGGTGAATACATGATTTAATTCTTTGACTATAAAACGCGCAAAACAAAAGGCGCTCGCTATGGAGGTACAAAACTTAACGCAGGGAACAAAACTAGCACTTTAACATAAACTGTAGACATGAAACAAAAGACACTAACGGTGGCATAAATACACAAAACTTACTTGCGGTGACGTGAGCAGGGCAGCAGGAACTATGAAATTGCATGAAAGAGTAAACACAGCATGAAGCAGAGTGGGAGTCAGCATGAACGGAGTGATGACTCCAGAACGACCAACAGAAAGTGACAGGCTTAAATAGTCTCTGTGATTAAAAACAGGTGCGTGTGTCCAACACGTGAGACAGGTGAAACTAATGGGTCGCCATGGTGACAAAACAAGGCAGTGAAAAAACAGGAACTAATGGAGTCTTGAAGTAACAGAACATAACTAAACTAAACATGATCACAAGACATGACAACCATGACATGTTATGTAGACCACAAGGAAGTGTTTTACATTTAGAATTGTTTTTTAATAATATGACTCCTTTAATGCGCCCTATAATCCGGTGCACCTAATATATGAAAAAAAGACTAAAAACAGACCATTCCTCCGCAGTGCACCTTATAATCTGGTGCGCCGTATGGTCTGGAAAATATGGTAGTCTGTTTGCCCACTTATCATTCCGCGGATTTCAGTACCCAAACAAAGAATCCCGAATATTGGTGACTCAATCTCTGTGCTTTTTTTTTTAAATCATGACTGTAAAGTAAGTTAAAATTTAACTTAATAAAGTTGGTTGATCCAACAATTTGATAAGGAAAATGAAAAAACACTATTTTTGAATTAGAATTTTCTCATAATCACATGCATTTTTCAAGCTAATTTCCTAAATGTGTTTGTGTCATATTCTCCAATTGAGGCCCATGAATTCTGGCTAGCAACAAGTGACAAAACACTCCACGAAAAAGGAAAATATTTCTATTGCTCTTCTTTGCTGCCTCTGTGCTAATTTTGTTCTTGACTCCCAGCCATCAGTCGGACTCACTGTTCTAACAACATGCCTAACAACACGTCACCGTGAAAATAACACAGTAAATAAAATTGGCGCAACTGTGTTGGTTTATCTTGCTTTTTTTTTAACCCATTCCTGCCATTTTTCCTTGTCCTTTCTTTGCTCTGTGGCGGCAGAAAATACCTCAGCTCCAAGTAGGGTTGGACAATATAGATGACATAAGTGATATATAAATTTAACCGTTGACCGAGCTTTTAATAGTATCGTATGTTCATGACACATTCTAGCTGCATCCTACAAATTTTGACAGTAACAAGCGAATGAACGCATCTTTAACGCACTGTGGGACTCCCGCTAACGAGCTAGCGGCTCACGTCCCCCCACAGTGCAAAGCCATGTCTAAGTTAGTAATCCTCGCCTTCTTAATGGTGAATAAACAATGTTTCTTACGAGTACCATCACTGGAAGACAAGAAATAGCTAAACATACTACAAAGTTTGTACACTACACATATGTACTAACCGCTAAGCTAAAGCTTATGAATGTAAACAGAGTTGGACGGATGAATACAAATACTGTATATACTATAACACTGCAGTGGTTAGATCAATATTTTTTATTGTTAAACATCTTAGTCCTTTATAATTTTGTTTACGATCTAAGAAAATACGTTTCTGGACACAAGATAGATGTGAGTGCAAACATATTTAAATCAGTAGGAAATAGTAAGGAATCATACAAATATTTATTTGATATTGTTACATCGCCATTCTGTGTTTTGTGTGATTATAATTGTGATCAAAAGTGTAATCATTTGATGATCTAGAACACTGGTGTCAAACTCAAGTCATGGGGGCCAAATCTGGCCCGCCACATTATTTTATGTGGCCCACAAAAGCCTGGAAATAATATGCATTAATAAAATGCCTAATCTTTTCTTTCTAAATATATTCTTTATTTCCCTTTTGACATTAAAATGCATGTACTGCGTGTAATTGCATATCTTTTAAAATTCAATATTATCAAAGTCAAAATATTATATTGTGGAAGTAGCTTCCTCGCAGTCCCACTGTCGGACACGGCACAGCGTGCAGGTTTGACAAGGTTTTCAATGATCATATGTTTTATACAAAGTTTTTCTCTCTCAGAAAGTGACTTTTCAGTCACGTCCGTATCCTCTCTCCTCATCTGCTCCCGGCCGCTTACTGTTAAAGACAACAGATGATTAGATTAACAAGTACCACCTGTGAAATCTAATCACCTGCCAACTGTGTCTCGCCGTCAGCACATGCCCTTCCCCTGCCTGATTGTGCTCGTCCTCAGCACCCTGAACAGCGGCGGTGACTTTTGCTCCTACAGACAGCGCTGACTACACCTCCCTCCACATATATTACAGTTTTTTGATAAGATAAAGATAAGTACTGCACTTAAATATCTGCTTGACTTATGATTTCAGAACAAATTATCAAATCAAATTGTAGACTGTAAAATTGACAATAGATTTTACGGTCGAATTCCGCCGACTGAGTTTTTTTTATCGTAAAATCAACTTTGGTACTGTTTTTTCCCTTTTACGGTAAGACACTAAATATGTCTTTGTGATTGATCATGTTTTGTTTGGTTATATTGTGTTGGTTTTTGGACCCTATGTGCATTCTTGTTTTGTCACCATGACAACCATTAGTTTCACCTGTCATGTGTTCGGACTCACACACCTGTCATTAATCATGTCTGTATTATTTAAGCCACAGTTGCCAGGTAGTCAGCCTGGCGACATCACCCTTGATTCACCCTTGATATACTCTTGATACCCCTGACATTATCCATGCTCGTTTTTCACGTCACAGTGTTTTCGTTTTTATGTCCACAGTTTAGTGAGTTTTTTTAGTTCAAGTTTCATGTCCTAAGTTGTTCTTGCCTTCACCTTGTGCGCGCCTTTTGTTTGGTTATTTTTGAGAGATTAATTAAATCATGTCATTACCTTCACATCGTGTTCAGTCAAGTCGATTTGCACCCCAGGAGAACATTCATCGCAGCGAGCTGTGAAATACTCTCAGTAAGCTGCTCCAAAGTCCCAGTCTTGACACTAAAACGTTAAAAAAAAAAAAAAAAAAACCATTAAAACAACAAGATTTTACAGTTAAAACAAACAAACTGGCAGCTCTGTTGCTTGAATTTTACCGCTAAAAACAGCGATATTGTGTTTCCATTTTATTCCATTTATTCAATGTTGTTTATATGCTGTTAAAAACCTAAAATTCTGTTGACCGAGCTGCCAGTTTTTATAGTAAAATTTAAATATTTTTTTTGCAGCTTATGTAAAAAAATATGTTGTTAATGAAATGTATTTGTATATACTCAATGTTAAAAGCGGCCCTCTGAGGGCAACCATAACTGCGACGTGGCCCTCAATGAAAATGAGTTTGACACCACTGATTGATTGAGACTTTTATTAGTAGATTGTACAGTACAGTACATATTCCGTACAATTGGCCACGAAATTGCAACACCTGAATACGTTTTTCAACTTGTTTAAATCGGGGTCCATGTACGATCTAGCATGTTTTCAGTATCAGCATTGGTGTGACCAATACTGCTACTGTGACCACATGGTATAAGTTGTATTTGAACATGTGAGTATGCGAGGGGCCTAGATCTTACCACTAAAAATCCAACTATGCAATGGAATCTATCCATATAAATTATCAAATTAAGATTTGTGGAGTGATATCAAGGAATATCTGATGGTGGCGTTCCCAGACATCTGGAACTATCTGGTGCTCCAGACGTCATTCTACACGACACAACCGATGAAAAGTTGCAAAAGCATGGAGGCCTGCAACTTCTTTGTGTGTGGCTGGGTCAAGGACATTAGTATCAAGATTCTCCCGGATAAATATGCGTCGTTTTTGCTCTGGTAAGTTTGAATTTCATGTTTTAACTTAGTGTTTCCTGACTACGGCCATGTATGTTGCTTGATTTGTTTTTTTTTTGTAACCACCGTTTAAGAGTATGCGTGTTTTTCCCCGCCTAATCAAAATATCGATTTGACAGCGTCTTTTCCCTGTCATCTTTGTTGTAGTGGTGTAGCATGCAAGGACGTGAGGGGGAACAGTGTCAAAAGATGGAGTTAACTGTTTTAATGACATTCAGACTTTACTTTAATCAATAACGGAGTAGCATCTCCTAACCCGGAAACAACAACAACGCAGGAAATGTGTCCCGTGAAAAAACGTCTGACCGGAACTCTCTAATAACTAAAGTTCTTTGGGTGAATAATTTAAACTCACTACAACAATATCGTTTACCCTTTCATGGTGAGTTTACTGACAGATATAAGTAAGAACTTTTCACTACTTTATATTAGAAATGGCAACAGTGGAGCATGAATGTCCCATAAAAAGAAGATAGAGAAAAAGAAGAAGCTTATCGACTACGGAGTCGGCATGGACTACAAAGGCGGAACCACACCATTTTTTGGGACTTATGCAGATCCCAATTACAGATCAGCAGGTACCAGAAGACAAGAAAAGTTGATTTTACATAATATTGTGAAACAAAACGCAAGATAATATGTCGTACCCTATACACACACCATAATAATACTCGTATGTTTAATACGCCGACAATCCTTCAAGCGGTGCGGCCTCATAGCTAACCAAATAACTGAAAACATTTTAATAGATTTTGTAATGTTCTATATTTTCATTGGCACATATAACATGTTGGTGTTGTTTACTTGAGTCATATTGCAGTCTACACCAGTGGTTCTCAAATGGGGGTACGCGTACCCCTGGGGGTACTTGAAGGTATGTCAAGAGGTACGTGAGAATTTTTCTTAATATTCTAAAAATAGCAACAATTCAAAAATATTTCATAAATATATTTATTGAATAATACTTCAACAAAATATGAATGTAAGTTTATAAACTGTGAAAAGAAAAGCAACAAAGCAATATTCAGTGTTGACAGCTGGATTTTTTGTGGACATGTTCCATAAATATTGATGTCAAAGATTTAATTTTTTGTGAAGAAATGTTGAGAAATAAGTTGATGAATCCAGATGGATCTCTATTACAATCCCCAAAGAGGGCACTTTAAGTTGATGATTACTTCTATGTGTAGAAATATTTTTTTATAATAGAATCACTTGTTTATTTTTCAACAAGTTTTTAGTTATTTTTCTATCTTTTTTTCCAAATAGTTCAAGAAAGACCACTACAAATGAGCAATATTTTGCACTGTTTTACAATAAATAATAAATAAATAAATAAATCAGAAACTGATGACATAGTGCTGTATTTTACTTTATTATCTCCTTTTTTTCAACCAAAAATGTTTTGCTCTGACATTAAAAAATGTTCACAGGGGGTACATCACTGAAAAAAAGTTGAGAATCACTGGTCTACACTATCTCTTATGTGTGAGACTGCCATTATAGTGCAGTCTACACGTATCTCTTATGCATACTTGCCAACCCTCCCGATTTTCCCTGGAGACTCCCGAATTTCAGTGCCCCTCCCGAAAATTTCCCGGGGCAACCATTCCCCCAAATTTCTCCCGATTTCCACCCGGACAACAATATTGAGAGCGTGCCTTAAAGGCACTGCCTTTAGCGTCCCCTACAACCTGTCATCACGTCCGCTTTTCCTCTATACTAACAGCGTGCTGGCCCAGTCACATAATATATGTGGCTTTAAGGCCTACTGAAATGAGATATTCTCTAATTTAAACGGGGATAGCAGGTCCATTCTATGTGTCATACTTGATAATTCTGCGATATTGCCATATTTTTGCTGAAAAGATTTAGTAGAGAAAATCCACGATAAAGTTTGCAACTTTTGGTCGCTAATAAAAAAGCCCTGCCTTTACCGGAAGTAGAAGCCGATGTGCGTGAGGTCACCGGTGTGAGAGCTCCTCACGTCCGCACATTGATTACAATCATGGACACCAGTAGCGCGAGCAATTCTGACCAAGAAAGCGACAATTTCCCCATTAATTGAAGCAAGAATGAAAGATTTGTGGATGAGGATAGTGAGAGTGAAGTACTAGAAAAAAAAAAAAAAAGACAAGGGCAGTGGGAGCGATTCAGATGTTATTAGACACATTTACTAGGATAATTCTGGAAAATCCCTTATCTGATTATTGTGTTACTAGTGTTTTAGTGAGATTATAAAGTCATACCTGAAAGTCAGAGGGGTGTGGTGACTGCCAGTGTCTCTGAGTAAAGCCATGGAGGAGCCAAGAAAGTCGCAGCTGCCTCTTTGACAGCTGCAGGAAGAACAACACAAGCTACGCTCATGTTTACGGTAAGAGCTGACTTATCACCACAATTTTCTCACCGAGACCTGCCGGTTGACATGTGGTAGAGAAACATGTTCGCTTGACCGCTCTGTTCTATATTAAAGCTTCACAACAAACAAATAAACACCGGCTGGGGTTGTGTTGCTACAGCCGGCCGAAATCCACTTCTTTCCACCAACAGCATTCTTCTTTGTAGTATCCATTATTAATTGAACAAATTGCAAAAGATTCAGCAACACAGATGTCCAGAATACTGTGTAATTATGCGATTAAATCAGACGCCTTTTAGCCGTGAGTGGTGCTGGGATAAAATGTCCGCTCCAACCAATAACGTCACAAGCACGCGTAAACATAAGCGTCATCATTCCGCAACGTTTTCAACAGGACACTTCGCAGGAAATTTAAAATTGCAATTTAGTAAACTAAACCGGCCGTATTGACATGTGTTGCAATGTTAATATTTCATCATTGATATATAAACTATCAGACTGCGTGGTCGGTAGTAGTGGGTTTCAGTAGGCCTTTAACACACATATAAGTGAATGCATGCATACTTGATCAACAGCCATACAGGTCACACTGAGGGTGGCCGTATAAACAACATTAACACTGTTAAAAATATGCTTCACACTGTGAACTCACACCATAAAAGAATATTAGTTATAATTTCAGCATAGCAGTGATTAAAAATCACTCATTGACATTCTCATTAGACATTTATAAAAAAAATAATTTAAAAAAAACAATAGTGTGACAGTGGCTTACACTTGCATCGCATCTCATAAGCTTGACAACACACTGTGTCCAATATTTTCACAAAGATAAAATAAGTCATATTTTTGGTTTGTTTAATAGTTAAAACAAATTTACATTATTGCAATCAGTTGATAAAACATTGTCCTTTACAATTATAAAAGCTTTTTAAAAAAATCTACTACTCTGCTAGCATGTCAGCAGACTGGGGTAGATCCTGCTGAAATCCTATGTATTGAATGAATACAGAATCGTTTTGAATCGGAAAAATATCGTTTTTGAATCGAAAATCGGGTTGAATCGAAAAAATCGATATATAATCGAATCACGACCACAATAATCGATATTGAATCGAACCGCGGGACTCCCAAAGATTCGCAGACCTTTTGGAAAGTATGCTCTTATGTTTGACTGCCATCTACTAGTCACACTTATCATTACACCATGTACCAAATAAAATTGCTTCGAGGTCGGTAAGCCAAACCAGCATTATTCCTTACATTAGGCGCAGCGGGTGATAAGGCGCACTGTCGAGTTTTGAGAGAAAAAAACTTGATTTTAAGTGCGCCTTATAGTCCGGAAAATACGTTAATATATTGTTATCGCAGGAGGCTGCAACATATATTGCGATTTCACCTATTTCGAGCTTAAGCTATCAAGGAAGGAGCTAATTCTATTCAAGAGAAAGTAGAAAATGGGGCAAAATGCAAAACAACGTATCAAAAACTAGCAGCGGTGTATGTCACCAATATTGTGTGGTGAGATTAGAACACTAGTTGACTTCGTAGGACCTGCTTGTGCTACACCGTGGTGAGTAAAAGTGAGTGGCAATAATATGTGATGCATATCAGTCGTCTGGTGTTTGCAGTAGACGTTTTGCCAGTGTCCCATGTTGTTACCATAGCACCCTTTTGTCAGCGCCAACCCTCCTGCTGAGGTCCATGTGTGGAGGGGGCTGGGTTATCTAGCCCTGTGATGATGGTGTCACTGCAAGACACCACCCAGCAGGCGGCCCACTCTCCTGCCATTTTTAGTCAAGAACCAGACTGGCTTAAGACGTTTTGTCTGACTGAGGGGAGAGGAGAGGGGAGGGAGATGTCCAGGACGCTGCCTGACCACTTTAATCATTGGGAATAAAGCAGTTTTAACTACCGAGACATCCCTCACAGTGTGTACTTGTCTCCTAGTGTTTGCGTGACTTCCAGCCTCCCAAGGTGAGCAGCCAGGCCTCCACTAATGACTTATTGACCGCATGCTACTGAGCATGCTCCACACAGGAGACCTCAGAGGTAGCTATGATGTGTTCTTCAAAAAGGAGGCGGCTGTTTGAAGAAAGCTCGTGGAAGCGCGGCGTCTGGCAGAAACCAGAAGGTGACGCGGCCGCCACGTGAGGCACAGGAAGTCAGCGAGGATTTTTCAGTTAAAGTTGGAGATAAGTAAATTATATTTATATAGTGCTTTTCTCTAGTGACTCAAACCGCTTTACATACAGTTGTGATCAAAATTATTTAACCCCCACACAATTTTGGTGTTTTAGCAAGTTGGACATTTATTCCGTATTTTGTGTTTGGTCATATCAAATAAAGATGCATTAAATTGACAAATGCAACTTGAATTACAACATTATATTTTGTAACAAACCAAACAGTGTCATTTCTCTTAATACCTCATTGACAAAATTATTCAACCCCTTGAAGATCATAACTCTTAAGAACAGAATTTGAATAGGGTCTTTTCAATCAGGTGTTGAAAACACCTGTAGATGTGATTAGAACCATGACGAGCAACAATTAACTGATTGAAAAAGACTGTGACGCTCAGCTTCTTGTAGATGGTCAATGGTGTATTTGCAACATGGTGAAGTCCAGGGAGTGGTCAAAGAAGTCAAGAGCGGAGGTCATTTCTCTTCATAAGAAAGGATATGGATATAAAAAAATAGCAAAGACATTACACATTCCAAGAGACACAGTTGGGAGCATAATTCGCAAGTTTAAAGCTAAAGGCACAGTGGAAACACTACCTGGGCGTGGTAGAAAGAGGATGCTGTGTGCAACTGCTGTCCGGTATTTGAAGCGTACAGTGGTGAAAAACCCCCGGGTAACAGCAGAGGAACTACAACAGGACATTGCAGAGGGGGGAACGCAGGTTTCGTCCCAGACAATAAGGCGCGCACTACGAGATGAAGGCCTCCATGCTAGAACTCCCAGGCGCACCCCACTTCTGACTACCAGGCACAAGAAAAATAGACTCCAGTATGCCAAAAATCATCTGGACAAACCCCAGAGGTTTTGGGAAACTGTTTTATGGAGTGATGAAACAAATGTTGAACTGATTGGGCCTATGAATCAACGTTATGTCTGGAGGAGAAAAAATGAATCTTACAAAGAGAAGAACACCTTGCCTACTGTTAAGCATGGTGGGGGGTCAATCATGCTCTGGGGCTGTTTCTCTGCCTCAGGTACCGGGAATCTCCAGCGCGTTCAAGGCATTATGATTTCTATTTCCTACCAGGATATATTAGCTGCAAATGTCATGAAGTCAGTGACGAATCTGAGGCTTGAGAGACGTTGGACCTTCCAACAGGACAACGATCCCAAGCATACCTCCAAATCAACATCAGAGTGGTTGCAGAAGAAGGGCTGGAAGACTCTGGAGTGGCCTTCACAGTCGCCAGACCTAAATCCTATAGAAAACCTGTGGTGGGATTTGAAGAAGGCAGTTGCAGCACGCAAGCCCAATATCTAAGTTACATTTAAACCAGTGTGGGTGGCACTGGGAGCCGGTGGGTAAAGTGTCTAGAGCAGAGGTCACCAACGCTGTGCCCGCGGGCACCAGGTAGCCCGTAAGGACCAGATGAGTAGCCCGCGTCCTGTTCTAAAAAATAGCTCAAATAGCATCACTTACCAGTGAGCTGCCTCTATTTTTTAAATATTATTTATTTACTAGCAAGCTTGTCTCGCTTTGCTCGATGCTTTTAATTCTAAGAGAGACAAAACTCAAATAGAATTTCAAAATCTAAGAAAATATTTTAAAGACTTGGTCTTCACTTGTTTAAATAAATTCATTTATTTTTTTACTTTGCTTCTTATAACTTTCAGAAAGACAATTCTAGAGAAAAAATAAAACTTAAAAATGATTTTAGGATTTTTAAACACATATACCTTTTTACCTTTTAAATTCCTTCCTCTTCTTTCCTGACAATTTAAATCAATGTTCAAGTAAATTATTTTTTTTATTGTAAAGAATAATACATATTATTTTATTTTATTTTTCATTTTAGCTTCTGTTTTTTTGACAAAGAATATTTGTGAAATATTTCTTCAATCTTATTATGATTAAAATTCAAAAAAATTATTCAGGCAAATCCAGAAAATCTTTAGAATCAGATTTAAATCTTATTTCAAAGTTTTTGAATTTCTTTAAAAAATTTTGTTCTGAAAATCTAGAAGAAATAATGATTTTTCTTTGTTAGAGATATAGCTCGGTCAGATTTGTTATATATTCTAACAAAATGCATATTGGATTTTAACCTATTTAAAACATGTCATCAAAATTCTCAAATTGATGTTGATCAGGAAAAATTACTAATGATGTTCCATAAATTTATATTTGATTTTTTTCCAAAAGATTCAAATTAGCTAGTTTTTCTCTTCTTTTTTTCGGTTGAATTTTGAATTTTAAAGAGTCGAAATTGAAGATAAACTATGTATAAAATTTAAATTTTTTCCTGTTTTCTCCTCTTTTAAACTGTTCAATTAAGTGTTTTTTCGTCATTTATTCTCTACAAAAAACTTTCCGTAAAGGAAAAAAATGTACGACGGAATCACAGACAAAAATACCCATTTTTTTTATATATACCGGTAGATAGATATATTTATTAAAGGTAAATTGAGCAAATTGGCTATTTCTGGCAATGTATTTAACTGTGTTTCAAACTGGTAGCCCTTCGCATTAATCAGTGCCCAAGAAGGTTGGTGACCCCTGGTCTAGACCAAGGACACAACGGCAGTGACTAGGATAGCGGAAGCGGGGATCGAACCTGGAACCCTCAAGTTGCAGGCACGACCGCTCTACCAACCGTGCCCCAAAGTACCGATGATTGTCAAACACATGCATCTGCACCACTTTTCAATTGCACATGCAGTTTTAGTAAATTACACGCTATTTTATAGATTGCACACGCTGTTTAGCGCGTGGTAATTGGATCTTAGTAGATCAGGCCCAAAGTGCATGGAGGTGCATGCAAATGAGAGAATAATTATTTTTATATAGATTAGAGCAGTGGTTCTCAAACTTTTTCCACCAAAAACCACCTCAGGAAAAAAGCAGAGGTAAAAATGTATGTCAGCAATATTTATGTGTTAATAGAAAACACCAATCAATATTATTAATGAATAAAGGGACACTCTGCTGCCAGAATGTAAATTCCCATAGGAGGGGAATTATGGAGTATAGTATTGGGATAAGCTAAGCTGGTTTCAAAAGGCTCCGTGATTAAACACCCTGCTAATCTTGGCGCATTGCACATAATACTCTGTAAATCCATTTACTGCAAAATGTGGAAATGCTGTTAATATTTAGGCGAGGAAATATGTCGGCTGGTATTTTTTTGGGGCCACACTGCTAATGAGGCCAGCTCGGGTGCAAAATATTGCCCTTGAAATATGTCTTCCTCCAGCACTGGAGCACCAGAATACTGTACACAACACATCAGTGTACAGTACATGTATGCCTTCATACACTGAAGACACCACTATCAATCCTGTATCTTTTGTAAAAAAAAATCCATCCGCAGGAAATGGGATGGCTGTAGCCGTTTTGGTCCATTGTGTCCCTTGAAGGAACGCCGGACTAATCCACTCAGACACGGTGGCTGAAAATATCTCACTGATGCTTTTTTTCTCCTCTCCTTGAGACACTGTGGAAAAAAATCATAAAGTAGAACAACATTGGTCCGCCATGTCTAAGAACTGCACTGACCAGTCATCCATCACTATCCTCGTAAACATTTTTGCAGCCCCCAGACCACTGACTTAATTTGTTGGGGGGTGAGGTGGGGGCATGTGCCCTGCACTTTTAAAAAAAATCACGTTTTGTCCCCTGCACTTTTTAACATCCAAAAATATTGTTACGCTATTGAATGGAGATAAGTCAAACACTAGCACCAGGTGGAAAACGGTCACTCAGGCTGAAGTTTGTCCCGTTTCGCTGCCACGCCATCACAGGTTTTTTCTTACTTACATAAGTGAATTTAACATGGAAAAAATTCCCAATATTTGATCACAAATGCAGTTTTATTGTTTGAATGTCATACAGGAGTTTTGAAAAGGTGAAAATCATATGCAACCATGGCAACCAACACAAACAAGATTGCACAAAAAAACAGGAACTAATGGAGTTAAACTAACAGAACATAACAAAAACATGACCCGGGCCACGCATCATGACAGCAACATAACAAAATGTGAAAAAAGTGAAGCGCTGAACATGAGTGGAGTGTTTGACCACAGTGTCTTAATCTTGTCCAGCAGAGAGATGTCTCTTGTATTATCGACGAGTCCCAACAAAGAAGCAGGTCCTCGCAGAGACAGATAAACAGCAGTGCACACACTTCTGCATTCCATTTCCTGTCCAGGCTGCAGAATCAGCAGCATCGATAAGAGAAAATCACTATTGCTTCAGTCTAGTCCAGACGGTCTGATAAACAGACCTTCTCTACTAATAAATAATAATAATTTAAAAAATCCCACCCGTGCCCAACCCCAACGTTTAGTTCTCACACTTTCGGTGTCACCCAGGCAGGGTCTTCTCAGATCTCACCTCTTAGCGCGACAGTAATCCCATTATGTCGCAGGAAATGAGAACGTGAGAATTGGCCTCATGCGGAGTTAAAAGAGCAGATTTATTTGGGCTACATGTGCCTCGCTGTCGGGCCTCTAACTGAAGGTCGCGTGTCAGGTGACCCATTTCATTCATATTTAGGTCACCCTCCAGTTTCCTTTAATCCATCAACTTTGTTATATTTTCACTTTGCTGGCATGCAAGAGGAACTAAAGTGGATTAGAAACTGACAAATCCACATTGAATTTCTCTTTGGCACCTCTTGTAGGCCAGACTAGGATCGTGTCCCTAACACTTAGGCTTCACACTCGGGTTGCAAAATTCCGCCAAGAACGTGCATCATGATTTTTAGAAATATGATTGTGATTCTTTGGGATGGGGGTTTGCATGTTTTTTTTTTGTTTGTTTGTTTTTTTGTCCTGTCCAGCTTCTCAGGCAAATCATATAGTTGATGTAGATGCCCATATCGGCTGTTCAGAGAAGTGTAGAATACTTCTCTTGTTGCCTTATTTGAATTTGACTTTATTAAATGTATTTATATCATTATTTGGTGCAGCCGAGCCGGAGCAGGAGGGGATTGAAAGAGAAAAAAAGGAAGACAGAGGGGGAAATTGTGGGGACAAGAGGGGAATTAGACAGAGACAAAAACTACAACAACAATAGAACAACACCAGTACATACAATATGTACAAATATGATCGTAAAAGTGATTGCAGATAAGCAGTCAGTGAAATAAATAATAATATAGAAATGACAATGAGCATTTTTACACCAAAACTCGAGCAATACAAATACCAATAGAAAAAGCGCTATTGATCATGAACAATACCAATAGTTTACCTCTATTTTCAACAATACAGTTGTTCAAATGCAACAATACGTAAACATAATGATAGCTAGAAAGATAATAAAAAAAATAAATGAAATAATAATTTAAAAAAAGGAATACCGAAAGATGAAGGGGAAGAGAGAGAGGCAACCTATATTAATCTTGTAGATCGTTATAGTAACAATGGGTTAAGCTTTGTCAATATGCAATGTGTTACCCAGTTTAGGAGTTTGCATGTTCTCCCTGTGACTGCGTGGGTTCCCTCCGGGTACTCCGGCTTCCTTCCACCTCCAAAGACATGCACCTGGGGATAGGTTGATTGGTAACACTAAATACAGTTGAGTTGAGTTGAGTTGAGTTGAATTGAGTCAAATTGGCCCTAGTGTGTGAATGTGAGTGTGAATGTTGTCTGTCTATCTGGGTTGGCCCTGTGATGAGGCGGCGACTTGTCCAGGGTGTAACCCGCCTTCCACCGGAATGCAGCTGAGATAGGTTCCAGCACCCCCGCGACCACGAACGGGACAAGCGGTAGAACATGGATTATTTGGGATGAATTTTTACACACAAATACAACATTCATGTTCCAGTGATTTATTTTTCTAATTTCTTAACCTCCTGGTTTGTTTTTCAGTATTCCCATTCTTTTTTGTTAGATGCTCATAGACATATTTATGTGTGTGTGTTTGTATTTTTGTTTCATCTGACCACAGAACTTTCCTCCATAAGGTCTTATCTTTGTCCATGTGATGTCAGATGATACAAAAATTGAGCTGTTTGGCCACAATACCCAGCAATATGTTTGGAGGGGAAAAGGTGAGGTCTTTCATCCCAGGAACACCAAACCTACCATCAAGCATGGTGGTGGTAGTATTTTGCTCGAGGCCTGTTTGCTCCCAATTGAACTGGTGCTTTACAGAGAGAGAATGAAAAAGGCGGATTACCTCCAAATTCTTCAGGACAACCTAAAATCAGCAGCCCAGAGGTTGGGTCTTGGGTTGGGTTTTCCAACAGGACAATGACCCGAAAAACACGTCAAAAGTGGTAAAGGAATGGCTAAATCAGGCTAGAATGAAGGTTTTAGAATGGCCTTCCCAAAGTCCTGACTTAAACTTGTAGACAATGCTGAAGAAACAAGTCTCTGTCATAAAACTTTTAGCATTTAGCTGAACTCCAATTTTGTCAAGAGGAGTGGTCAAAAATTCAACCAGAAGCTTGCCAGAAGCTTGTGGATGGCTACCAGAAGCGCCTTATTGCAGTGAAACTTGCCAAGGGACATGTAACCAAATATTAACATTGCTGTATGTATACTTTTGACCCAGCAGATTTGGTCACATTTTCAGTAGACCCATAATAAATTCATAAAACCACCAAACTTAATGAATATTTTTTGTGACCAACAAGTATGTGCTCCAATCACTCTATCACAAAAAAATAAGAGTTGTAGAAATTATTCTGCTACAAATATACTTCCAGTGGTCTTTCCAACAGGGGATAGGTTGATTGGCAACACTAAATGGTCCCTAGTGTGTGAATGTGAATGTTGTCTGTCTATCTGTGTTGGCCCTGTGATGAGGTGGCAACTTGTCCAGGGTGTACCCCGCCTACCGCCCGAATGCAGCTGAGATAGGCTCCAGCGACCCCCTGCGATCCCAAAAGGGACAAGCGGTAGAAAATGGATGGATGGATGGTCTTTCCAACATTCTTTTTGAGAGGTCCTGGGAGAACAAGGTAAAGGGGGACTTCACAAGACAGGTCAATTCCGATTTCTTTTTTAACCACTGTGTGTGTCATGAGCCGTGGTCTGGATAATGTTTTTGTTACGTTCTGTTAGTTTTGGACTCCCTTAGTTCCTGTTTCTGCGATGAGGTGGCGACTTGTCCAGGGTGTACGCCGCCTTCCGCCAGATTGTAGCTGAGATAGGCGCCAGCGCCCCCCGCGACCCCAAAGGGAATAAGCGGTAGAAAATGGATAGATGGATGGATAGTTCCTGTTTTTGTGCACCCTTGTTAGTTACCACGGTTACTTATTATTTCCACCTGCCTCTGATTAGTGTTCGGCACGTTCACCTGCTGCTGAGCGCTAATCAGAGAGCTATTTATTTACACGGTCTGGCGTCATTGTTGGCTTCATGCCTGGTCCACGTAATATTTGTTTTGTTCACGCCACAGTCAACCTAAGTTTTTTTTGTCCATAGTTTATGTTAAGTGCTAGTTTAGCTCCAAGTGCGATCAGCGCGTTGTGCCTTTGCCTTGTTTTCCATTTTTTGTACCTCCTTTGAGTTTTGATAGTCAAATCATGTTTTTACCTGCCCACCTTGTCCGGAGTAGTCCATCTGCCTTCCTGGGAGAACGACCCCGCAGTAAGCTGCGCAAACCATGTCGTGGCGGTGTGACATGTACCTGATTTTTCCGTGTCAATGTGGATTTTAATCCAATATGTATCCTTTGAACGATCGGGTTGCGTTCATTCAACACAAACACCATCAACAAACTACAAGTAGTGATAGATTGAAAGTTGACTTTATAAGATTGCACAGTACAGTCCATATTTTGTACAATTGACCACTGAATATCATTATTCTTCAACAAAATAGGTGGTTGCAAAAAGAAAAAGTGGATGAATGAGGAGAAAATAGGTGAAAATATAATGTTTTAGATCAGTGGTTACCAACATTTTCGAGCCCAAGATCCCTGGTCTCATTGAAAAGCCAAAGCAAGATCTACCTCTTCGTGGAAGAGGGGTTAGTGCGTCTGCCTCACAACACGAAGGTCCTGCAGTCCTGGGTTCAATCCCAGCTCGGGATCTTTCTGTGTGGATTTTGCATGTTCTCCCCGTGAATGCGTGAGTTCCCTCCGGGTACTCCGGCTTCCTCCCACTTCCAAAGACATGCACCTGGGGATAGGTTGATTGGCAACACTAAATTGGCCCTAGTGTGTGAATGTGAGTGTGAATGTAGTCTGTCTATCTGTGTTGGCCCTGCGATGAGGTGGCGACTTGTCCACGGTGTACACCGCCTTCCACCCGATTGTAGCTGAGATAGGCGCCGAAGGGAATAAGCAGTAAAAAATGGATGGATGTATATATATATATATATATGTATATATATATATATATATATATATATATATATATATATATATATATATATATATATATATACTGTATATAAAAGTAATAGCACAGGCAATACATTGAGGGTGCATGTTTTGGCAAATGTTCACTCTGATGTCTGCAGCTGTTCAGGAGTAGTATTTTCTTTACATAGTGCAACAGGAATATGACAAAACGATGCCAAGAAAAAAAAAGCAGACATTTAGCAAAGTGCGGCTATGATTCTTCTCCACATGTGCACTGCCAGTACTGTTGGCAGTTGGGAGCGTTTATCAAAATCTTATCAAAAACCCGTCAAGTTTTACATCTAACCTCACCTCTTTTGGAGACGTTATTGTATTGACTCAGGCATATTGGGAGTCATATTTTAAACAAAGTGTCAACTCAATAAAAGGGACAGCCAGGAGGGCCACTCAACTACAAGGTTGATTCATAAATGGGAGAAGATGAGAGACATTTTTGTCCGTACGAGCAGGCCAGAACCAGATGCTCTAGTTTCCTCGACAAAAATGGAGGTCAAGTGCATTTTGGTGAGAGAGGATGGAGGGCAAGCCGCTGCCAGATGGAGGATGTACAATAGTAGCGATAAAGAGGACATTAATAGGTGTAAGTGATAGCGAGGTGGTGGTATGTTAACGTTGTAGGAGAGCACAGATGGTAATGTGCTAGTTTAATAAATGGAAAGAGAGCACCAGGAGAACACACGGTCATCTCAGATAGCACACCAGGGAGCGGAAACTCACCTAATTCAAGAGATGGTATAAATGTATAATAGGAAAACAACTTTAGTGAAAAATAACCTTTCAGCACTCTGCCGGGCACAGTCATTTTCATGTATATTCTGGGTCTTTTATTCATTAAAAAGTCTTTTGAGGTGGTCTATCATAATGCTCTTAGCATTTCCCTTTCCATTTTTTCCACTTTTACTCCATTCACTCAATACCAAACGAAAACTATCGATACAACATTAAAATTTATCATGAACTAACAGGAGCAGAAAGTATTATAATTTACAATAAATATCTGCCACCTGCACAGCCCGAAGAGGCAACGTGGGTCATCCCTCCAATGGGCTCACCACCCATAGCAGGGGCCATAGAGGTCGGGTGCATTGTGAGCTGGGCAGCAGCCAGAGGCAGGGCACTTGGGGGTCCGATCCTTGGCTGCAGAAGCTAGCTCTTGGGACGTGGAACGTCACCTCACTGGGAAAGAAGGAGCCTGAGCTAGTGCGCGAGGTAGAGAAGTTCCGGCTGGATATAGTCGGACTCACCTCGACGCACAGCAAGGGCTCTGGAACCAGTTCTCTCGAGAGGGACTGGACTCCCTTCCACTCTTGCGTTGCCGGCAGTGAGAGGCGACGGGCTGGGGTGGCAATTCTCGTTTCCCCCCGGCTCAAAGCCTGCACGTTGGAGTTTGTCGTGGAAATATCTTAAAGACGATCCTTTAGTGACAAATAGCTTTAAAATGATTTATTATAGTAACAAACAAATAATAACAAGCTTTGCAAAGCGAGACCAAACCAGAATGACACATCCGTTCGTTCCAGCTTGTCCGAACTCCTTTAGAATTTGACATGACAATTATACATTCTCAGAAGTCCCACCCTCCATGCTCATTTACATACAGTACACCAGTGGAATGAATACCCAAAGTCCTGTGAAGGGGAGAGGGTGTCGTTTGCCCAGAAGTGGGGGTGGGGGGGCTGGGGGGGGGGGGGGGGGTCACTCATGAAAGGGGAACAATTTATGTCTGTTGGGGATCAAGAATAGATGACACATATGCCCAGGTCAACTAAAGTCCACATGTTACATCAAAGACACAGGAGACAGAGCTTTATTAGATAATAGATATCTTGCTAAGTGTCACATTCCTGAGCCCAATAAACAACTTTTGGTACCCAGTTCAAAGAACATCATCTATTTAAACGAGTATAAGTCATTTTGCTATCACAAGTTTAACCCAGTGAACGAGAGGGTAGCTTCCCTCCGCCTTCGAGTGGGGGGAAGGGTCCAGACTGTTGTTTGTGCTTACGCACCAAACAGCAGTTCAGAGTACCCACCGTTTTTGGGTACACTCGAGGCAGTACTGGAGGGTGATTCCCTTGTCCTACTGGGGGACTTCAACGCTCATGTTGGCAACGACAGTGAAACCTGGAGAGGCGTGATTGGAAAGAATGGCCGCCCGGATCCAAACCCATGTGGTGTTTTGTTATTGGACTTTTGTGCTCGTCACAGTTTGTCCATAACAAACACCATGTTCAAACATAAGGGTGTCCATATGTGCACTTGGCACCAGGACACCCTAGGCCGCAGTTCCATGACCGACTTTGTAGTTGTGTCATCGGATTTGCGGCCTCATGTTTTGGACACTCGGGTGAAGAGAGGGGCAGATGGTGCGATGGTGGGGGAGGATGCTGGACAGACCTGGCAGGCCCAAATGCATTGTGAGGGTTTGCTGGGAGCGTCTGGCAAAGTCTCCTGTCAGAGAGAGTTTCAATTACCACCTCCGGAAGAACTTTGAACATGTCACGAGGGAGGTGCTGGACATTGAGTCCGAGTGGACCATGTTCCGCACCTCTATTGTCGAGGCGGCCGATTGGAGCTGTGGCCGCAAGGTAGTTGGTGCCTGTCGGGGCCGTAATCCAAAAACCCGTTGGTGGACACCAGGGGCGAGGAATGCTGTCAAGCTTAAGAAGGAGTCCTATCGGGTTCTTTTGGCTCATAGGACTCCGGAGGCAGTGGACAGGTACCGACAGGCCAAGCAGTGTGCAGCTTCAGCAGTCGCGGAGGCAAAAACTCGGACATGGGAGGAGTTCGGGGAACCCATGGAAAATGACTTCCGGACGGCTTCGAAGCGATTCTGGACCACCATCCGCCGCCTCAGGAATGGGAAGCAGTGCACTGTCAACACGGTGTATGGTGCGGATGGTGTTCTGCTAACCTCAACTGTGGATGTTGTGGATAGGTGGAAGGAATACTTCGAAGACCTCCTCAATCCCACCAACACGTCTTCCTATTAGGAATCAGTGCCTGGGGAATCTGTGGTGGGCTCTTCTATTTCCGGGGTTGAGGTTGCCGAGGTAGTTAAAAAACTCCTCGGTGGCAAGGCCCCAGGGGTGGATGAGATCCGCCCGGAGTTCCTTAAGGCTCTGGATGCCGTGGGACTGTCTTGGCTAACAAGACTCTGCAGCATCGCGTGGACATCGGGGGTGGTACCTCTGGATTGGCAGACCGGGGTGGTGGTCCCTCTCTTTAAGAAGGGGGACCGGGGGGTGTGTTCCAACTATCGTGGGACCACACTCCTCAGCCTTCCCGGTAAGGTCCGGTGTACTGGAGAGGAGGCTACGCCGTATAGTCGAACCTCGGATTCAGGAGGAACAGTGTGATTTTCGTCCTGGTTGTGGAACTGTGAACCAGCTCTACAGTATATCTCGGCAGGGTTCTTGAGGGTGTATGGGAGTTTGCCCAACCAGTCCACATGTGCTTTGTGGACTTGGAGAAGGCATTCGACCGTGTCCCTCGGGAACTCCTGTGGGGAGTGCTCAGAGAGTATGGGGTATCGGACCGTCTTATTGTGGCGGTTCGCTCCCTGTACGATCAGTGTCAGAACTTGGTTCGCATTGCCGGCAGTAAGTCGGACACATTTCCAGTGAGGGTTGGACTCCGCCAAGGCTGTCCTTTGTCACCGATTCTGTTCATAACTTTTATGGACAGAATTTCTAGGTGCAGTCAAGGCATTGAGGGGTCCCGGTTTGGTGGCCGCGGGATTAGGTCTCTGCTTTTTGCAGATTATGTGGTCCTGATGGCTTCATCTGGCTGGGATCTTCAGCTCTCACCGGATCGGTTCGCAGCCGAGTGTGAAGCGAATGGAATGAGAATCAGCACCTCCAAGTCCGAGTCCATGGTTCTCGCCCGGAAAAGGGTGGAGTGCCATCTCCGGGTAGGGAAGGAGACCCTGCCCCAAGTGGAAGAGTTTAAGTACCTTGGTGTCTTGTTCACGAGTGGGGGAAGAGTGGATCGTGAGTAATTGTACCGATCCATTGTGGTAAAGAAGGAGCTGAGCCGGAAGGCAAAACCCTCAATTTACTGGTCGATCTACGTTCCCATCCTCACCTATGGTCATGAGCTTTGAGTCATGACCGAAAGGATAAGATCACGGGTACAAGCAGCCAAATTGAGTTTCCTCTGCCAGGTGGCGGGGCTCTCCCTTAGAGATATGGTGAGAAGCTTTGTTATCCGAGAGGACCTCAAAGTAAAGCCGCTGCTCCTCCACATTGAGAGGAGCCAGATGAGGTGGCTCGGGCATCTGGTCAGGATGCCACTCGAACGCCTCCCTAGGTATGTGTTTAGGGCACGTCCAACCGGTAGGAGGCCATCTGGACTATGTCTCCCGGCTGGCCTGGGAACGCCTCGGGATCCCCCGGGAAGAGCTATACGAAGTGGCTGGGGGGATGGAAGTGTGGGCTTCCCTGCTTAGGCTGCTGCCCCCGCGACCCGACCTCGGTTAAGCGGAAGAAGATGGTTGGATGGATGGATGGATATATATATATATATATATATATATATATATATATATATATATATATATATATATATATACAGCAGGGGCGCTCACACTTTTTCTGCAGGTGAGCTACTTTTCAATTGACCAAGTCGAGGAGATCTACCTCATTCCTATTTATAATTTATATTTATTTATTTATGAAAGAGACATTTTTGTTAACAAGTTAATGGTGTTTAATGATAATACAAGCATGTTTAACACACATAGATTCCTTTCTTTCATGAATACAAGAATATAAGATGGTGTATTTGATTCTGATGACTTGCATTGATTGGAATTAGACAGTGGTGCTGATAACGTCCGCATTTTCGAATGGAGGAAAAAAAAAGTCCTCCTTTCTGTCCAATACCACATGAAAGTGGTTGGATTTGGCATCTCATTTGTCCAACTTGCATACTCATTTTTAAACACTTTGTTATGAGAGTAGCATATGTGTGTGGCCCTTTAATGTCTGGCAGCAGGTGAGTGACGTCAGTGAGTGTGCGGGTGGGCAAGCAAGTGAGAAAGCGGTCGCTGAGGGCGGGGGAGAAATACATTGGCATCAAACTCCGTAGCTTGCTAGCTTGTGCACGCTAGCTTTCTGAGACTCTTATTTTGTTAGCACAGGCAGGATGATACAGGTCTTTTATGGTGAAGACAGGAACTGTGCAGTCGGTCTTTAGAGTTTTGACAGTAGGTACGGAGTCTCTAGAAATAAAATGTGTTTCTCTGCGTCCGCCCTGTTAGTGATTTTTTTCTTAAATATGAGCTTGCAGCAGCCAGCGTCATCTCACAAGATCCTCGGGTGCCGAGAATGTCAAACAACTGACGAAAGTGAAGTCTTGGTATGATTGATGATTGCTCATTTTTATGTTTATTTTTTAATGCCTGGCTTGAGATCGACTGACACACCCTCCGAGATTGACCAGTCGATCGCGATCGACGTAATGCCCACCCCTGATATACAGTGTATATATATATATA
This sequence comes from Nerophis ophidion, assembly GCF_033978795.1. Lineage (NCBI taxonomy): Eukaryota > Metazoa > Chordata > Actinopteri > Syngnathiformes > Syngnathidae > Nerophis > Nerophis ophidion. The sequence continues at coordinate 34,349,277 of NC_084615.1, forward strand.
TATATATATATATATGTATATATATATATATATATATATATATATATATGTATATATATATATATATATGTATATATATATATATATATATATATATATATATATGTATACATATATACATATATGTATATATATACATATAGATGCATACATAAATATATATATATACATATATATATATATATATATATATATATATATACATACAGTCACGATCAAAAGTTGACATACACTTGTAAAGAACAAAATATCATGGCTGTCTTGAGTTTCCAATAATTTCTACAACTGTTATTCTTTTGTGATAGAGTGATTGGAGCACATACTTCTTTGGCAAGTTTCACTGCAAAAAGTCGCTTTTGGTAGCCATCCACAAGCTTCTGGCAAGCTTCTGGTTGAATTAATGAGCATCTGTGTATATACAGGTACATATAAAAGTCTACATAAGTAAGGTTAACAACACAATAAGGGAAACATCAAAAAACACAAAGGATGTATAATACATTAATAGAGCACAGAGCTGATGCAACCAGCTGCCACTTCAGCGGCACCATTTCTAAATACAGTTATAAATGTAAAAAAAAATACGAAAAACCAAAAAATGAGCAATGAATAACACATAATGCGACTATACAATTGCACTATGCTTAGAAAAACACCCACATACAGCGTGGTGTCCTCTGCAGTGCTCCACGCCATCGTCTGCTGGGGTGAGGGCAGCACTTCCACAGACAGGAACAAACCAAACAAAGCAACCAAGAGAGCCCACTCGATCCTAGGCTAGCTCTTGCAGTCCTAAGGGGAACGAAGCAAAAGGCAAAAAAAAGAACACATGAAAAGAAGAGGGAAACTTTAAGAACTCAAGGTCTGGTGGATGATAGTTTTTTTCAATGTTGCAGGCTTTTTTTGAGGGAGATAGGCTCTAGCAACCCCTGCAAGCCCTAGAGGGACAAGCGGTAGAAAATGGAAGGATAGATGGACTGTAACAAACTGGCAATTTCTCTCCCCCTTTCTGTCTTTATGGCCGTGCGTAACCCGAGGGTCCCTGGTTCAATCCCCACCTAGTACCAACCTTGTCACGTCCGTTGTGTCCTGAGCAAGACACTTCACCCTTGCTCCTGATGGGTGCTGGTTAGCGCCTTGCATGGCAGCTCCTTCCGTCAGTGTGTGAATGGGTGAATGTGGAAGTAGTGTCAAAGCGCTTTGAGTACCTTGAAGGTAGAAAAGCGCTATACAAGTACAACCCATTAATCATTTATTTATTTATGAAAGTGTGTCACAGACTGGAGATACAAGCTATTTGCCCTGCCAAAAAAAAAATTGGGGAGGAGACCTCACAGCCCGAACTGGCTCATTATCATTCCCCAGATGTTTAGCTGGGGACACCGGTGACCAAAATAGACAGTTGGAAAAAGATAGAAATGAGTAGCAAGGTTGGAATGACACAGACTTGATGCTGCCATAAATGTAAACACCAATGGCAAACTATATAAAATTCTGACATTTCAATACCAAAACACTGTAGGAACAGGTTGACTTCAGTATGCAAATGTTTTCAGCATGTTTATCAAGTCGTTGACCAATCCTGGTGCGTCTTTCGGCGAGGGTTCTTCACAGCAGATGGCCAATGATGAGTCAGCATCAGAGTGACTCATGCTGGCATATGTCTTTGTTTATGTTATCTTTCTTAAGTTGGCACCGCTTACATCTGTTGAAAACACTTTCTTACACAATAATTGTAAGATTTTCAGTATTTTTTTATTTATTTTTTGGACTTTTTTAATGAAACATTCAGAAAACGTTAGAAATGGGACAAGGAAGAAATTATTGGATTTTGGGGGTGATCTGGATCAGAATACGGATCGCAGCAGTATCGTGTCGCCCCCGTCCCAGCTTTGCACACAGTCACTAACTTTTAGAGATGCGGTTTGCGGTCTCATCCGCGGAGTCCGCGGGTAAACCGCGGGTCGGGCGGTTGACATGACGAAAAAATAGATTTTAATTAGATTCGGGCGGGTGGCACTTGAACCATCCGGAGAAATTTGATATACATGGTTCTGGGATCGGTATCCTTTGCCATTCAAAGAGCCATTTAAGACCCGTGTCATAAAGCGACGTAGTCAATAAGAGACGCTAATATTCTCTTGAATGACTGCCGGCAGTCACCCAGATATTAAATATTAGTGCGTGCTATGAAGCCATTGGCTTTGTCGCCTTCTACATCATGCACGATCTGCTTGTCAGTCCAGCATCATGTTGTGTGTGGCTTCCGTGGCAACACGCACACGACTGCAAGGCATACTGGGTGACACAAAGTACACTAATGGTTGTGATATAAACAATTTTAACACTGTTAGTAATATGTGACACGCTTTGAAGCCACACCAATTAAGAATATCCTTTGTATTCATGACACTTCCTGACTATTTTATACACCAACCACCCTGTCTGTACCGGGTTTGTTGGTACCGCTATGATATAAAATAAAAACAAAGCAGGAAGCAGTACGATAAGGCAGTGCCGAAGTAAATGCAGTCTTAAGGCACCTAATTTGACTGTAGACGTATGCGTGAACATATTCCATCATTTTCAGTTGTCTTATTCTGTCAAAACTATTATTAATCTACTTACTCATTTACTGTACAGCATTTTTTATCTTGGAGAGCAGACTTCTACCCAATTTCCTTGGAGCTGCTTCTCAGTCAAACACACCATCAGCAGCTTCTGGAATTTTTCATGGATAATTGTCGAGCTAAAAATTATTGGCTCGTGTTCATTCTGCATTAGTACGATGCAGACCAGCAGCGATACACTCAAATTGGGTCACCAAGATGGCGACATGTCATGCTTTGAATGATTTTTTTTGATTCAATGAATATCTGACTTATTCTTCTCACCGCTGTCTTCCTCAGTCACTTCCTTCTCATGCTTAGAAAAACACAGTTATGTCGATCTCTAGCTCTGAGCTAATGCTAGTGAGTAAGAACGGATGTTTTGGTTTAGATATTTTGCTCCACCATCTAACGACGGGGATAATTGTACATCAAATTTTTTGCTTGCCAATTAAAGCATGACAATTGGCCGAGACACATCTCTTATCTCTTAAGTCAGGGGTCGGCAACCCAAAATGTCAAAAGAGTCATATTTGACCACAAATACAAAAAACTAATCAGTCTTGCACCACAAAAAAATAAAAGACTTATATAAGTGTTATAATGATGGCAACACATGATGTAAGTGGTTAAATAACTATATTAGCCTACAATCAAAATGACTATGTGTCACAGGCTGATGCAAATCTTCACTGACAGAAATGTTGAAATGTAATATTTATTCTACACATTTTTACAACATTGGAAAACATTAGTATAACTTCTCAGAGGGTGCGCTGACTCCTGGAAATGACTGTCTTGGAATGGCCAAAGGTATAGATGTGTGTGTCCAAGTGAAAGGAAACGTCAGGCTGTCTTCTTCTAATGGATTTATTACAATCTATGCAAGCTGGGTAATGTTTGCTGTGGTCTGGAACAACATGGCGCACAAACAACTATAAGAAAAGCAGCCAATATTACATACAGATAATGTGTCATGAAACATAGAAAAATAAACTAAATACACATCTATTCATCCATTTTCTACTGCTTGTCCCTTTTTGGGTCACGGGGGGAGCTGGAGTCTATCTCAGCTGCATTTGGGCGGAAGGCGAGTACACCCTGGACAAGTCTAATACACATAAGTAAAGGAAATTAAATGAGCTTAAATATACGCACAAACGAGGCATAATGGCATACTTGCCAACTCTCCCAGTTTTTCCCGGGAGACTCCCGAATTTCAGTGCCCCTCACGAAAATCTCCCAGGGCTACCATTCTCCCGAATTTCTCCCGATTTCCACCTAGACAACAGTATTGGGGGCGTGCCTTTAAGGAACTGCTTTTAGCATCCTCTACAACCTATCGTCACATTAGCTTTTCCTCAATACAAACAGCGTCCCGACCCAGTCACATAATATATGCCCCTTTTACACACACAGAAGTGAATGCAAGCCATACTTGATCAACAGACATACAGGTCACACTAAGGGTGGCCGTATAAACAACTTTAACATTGTTACAAATATGCGCCACATGAACCCACACCAAACAAGAATGACAAACACAGTTTGGGAGAACATCCGCACCGTAACACAACATAAACACAGAACAAATACCCAGAACGCCTTGCAGCACTAGCTCTTCCGGGACGCTACACTATGCACCCCCGCTAACCCCTCCCCCCCATCTCCTGAATTCGGAGGTCTCAAGGTTGGCAAGTATACATAATGGTGCAATATGTACATACAGCTAGCCTAAATAGCATGTTAGCATAGATTAGCTTGCAGTCATGCAGTGACCAAATATGCCTGATTAGCACTTAACACAAAACTGTCATGTTCTGTGGTCTGGATTCTGTTTAGTTATGTTCTGTTTTGTTTTTGACTCCATTAGTTCCTGTTTTTGCGCACCCTGGTTTGTTTTAGTTTCCATGACAACCATTAGTTTTACCTGCCTCATTTGTTTGAACTCATGCACCTGTTGTTAATCATGTCACTATTATTTAAGCCTGTAGTTGCCAGGTAGTGGACCTGGCGACATTACTCTAATGACATCATTCATCTCTTGGTCTGCTCATGTTGGATCTCTTGTGTTCTTTCGGTCCATGCCATAGTTCTCGTCTCCGTAAGTGTTTTTGTTTCATGTTCATAGTTCTGCATTTGTGTAAGTTTTGTACCTCCACTGTGAGCGCCTTTTGTTTGCAGCTTTTGAGTTAAAATTAATATCATTTATTTACCTTCGAGCCATGTCTGGTCCAGTTCGTTTGCCTTCCGAGAAAACAACCCTCGCAGCAAGCTGCGAAAGCTACGCAGCAAGTTGCACCAAAGTCCACGTTCTTATAAAAATGACAACACCAACAAAGCTAACCTTTGTGCATTCACGCACATCATAAAACGTTTGGTGGACAAAACGAGACAAAGAAGGAGTGGCATAAAACACGTCTGAGAAAGTTGTACATGTAAACAAACTGTTGATTCACAGTCCACACAATGGTGAGTTCAAGGGCCGCTGAAATTAATAGGAGAGAACGGAGGTGGCCAAATACTGTCTGTCATGCCTGTGAAGCAGGTCTTATGTTTGATCATGTTATGTATAGTTTTTTGGACATTCAGCTCTTGCGTTTGCACTTCCTTGTTTTCTTTGTCACCATGGCTACTCATTAGTTCCCACTTTGTCACGCCCCTGCCCTCAGTCCCGCACCTGTTTCTCATTACCACAGCTACTCATTTACTTTCTGTCCATCGGTCTGGGAACTTTGCATTTTGCCTGCATTCTGCTGTACTTGCCGACCTATCTATGCTGCTCATGCTCCATGCCCTCGAGCACCTGCCACACTCCTTGCTTTTCATGCCACTTGTTTTTGGTCACAGTAAGTGTTTTGTTTTAGTTGTTTATAGCCATGCCATCGTGCTGTTTTTGTTTATAGTTAATTCATGCCATCGTGCAAGTGTTTTTGTTTCCTGTTTGTATTTTGTAGTCTAGTATTATACCTCCTTGTGAGCGCCCTTTGTTTTTATTATTTTTGTTTTTAGTGTATAAATAAATAACCATGTACCTGAACTCACGCCTGGCTCGTCCCAAATCCTATCCTCATCGAAGAAGCAAAATCAATCCAAGTCACAGTCCTGACACTGTCATCAGTGAAGCATACACACAAACATATTAAAACAGGGCTTTCTAACAATTGGAAAAGTTTGTGTCATGTTTGTCATTTTACAACAAAAAACATATTTTTCACCCCATTTTTATTTATTTTTTTAAAAGCTCCATGGAGCCACCAGGGCGCCGCTAAAGAGCCGCATGTGGCTTTAGAGCCGCGGGTTGAAGTACCTTTCTATACGATTGTTGCCTTGGTGGAGATGAAAGCGTCAGACTACTTGCCCTAACTTACTTCCAATCCTCCTCAGTGAAAGCTCACTCATCCGTCTTACTGTTCTCTGTAATTAAGTGGCCTTTGCACAGCTGAAGATAAATCCTTTGGAAAGAGTTTTTAGTCCGATTCCGTCCGGAGACAAAAATCTCATATCTGGGTTGGTGAAAGGAGCAGTGAGCATGTTGAATGTGGAAGTGTGTGTTCTTCCTTCAGCGCAGCCTTAGTCAGCCTTATCACTTCTTTTCCAGCCAGATAGGCGACGTCACGATGAGTTAAGTACATGGCAGGTGTCAAAGAAGAAGAGCTTTGAATTTCCCCTGCTGTCTCGCCACGTAATAAAGCATTCTCATCACACGTTACATCAAGTTCTTACATCCCAAGGCCACAAGCAGGCCGCCGGGATTTCAAATTTGACCCACTCTCCTCCTTGAAGGTGCAGCCTTAGCGCCATCCCAGAGAGAACACTGGAGTAAAAACAGCTGCTTGGTCAAGGAGGAGCGACATCGTCCTCGCCTGTCCTACTTTCTGTAACCCAAAAGGACGGACGGGGAGATTTGTCGGTGAAGACACTCTGGGAATCTCATCCTAATTTAGCACACTCAAAGCAACACAACCCGACAGACAACTCTTTCCTGCTTGTTTTTTTTTTCTTTTGTCATGTGTTGCTAGGCAGAATTCAAGTGGCACAATCTTTCACAATCAAAAAAGGTCAGAGAGAGTTTTAAGGAAAGACCCTTAAATTAGCACACAACAGATTGGCTTGATTTATTATAGTGATGTCCGATAATGGCTTTTTTGCCGATATCCGATATTGTCCAAATCTTGATTACCGATTACGATATCAACTGATACCGATATATACAGTTGTAGAATTAACACATTATCATGCCTAATTTTGTTATTATGCCTAATTTTGTTATTATGCCACGCTCGATGCATTAAACAATGCAACGAGGTATTCCAAAATAAATCATTTCAAGTTATGGAAAAAAATGCCAACATGGCACTGCCATATCTATTATTGAAGTCATGCAAAAAGTCAGTGTTCAAAAACAAGAAAAATATATATATTAGTGGTATTTTATTTGAACTAAGCAAAATTATCTGCCAATAGAACAAGAAAATTCGGCTTGTCCATCCATCCATTTCCTGCCGCTTATACCCTTTTGGGGTCACGGGGGGCGCTGGCGCCTATCTCAGCTACAATCGGGCGGAAGGCGGTGTACACCCTGGACAAGTCGCCATCTCATCGCTTGGCCAACACAGATAGACAGACAACATTCACACTCACATTCACACACTAGGGACCATTTAGTGTTGCCAATCAACCTATCCCAAGGTGCATGTCTTTGGAGGTGTGAGGAAGCCGGACTACCCGGAGGGAACCCACGCAGTCACGGGGAGAACATGCAAACTCCACACAGAAAGATCCCGAGCCCTGGATTGAACCCCAGACTACTCAGGACCTTCGTTTTGTGAGGCAGACGCATTAACCCCTCTTCCACCGTGAAGCCATTCGTCTTGTCATGATGTTCCAAAACAAGTAAAATTAGGTAACCTCAATGAACCCCAAAATAGCTTAAAATAAGTATATTCTCACTAATAACAAGTGCACTTTTATTTGTAGAAAAAAATGAGACCTTTTTGCTCAATATGTTGAAAAATATTCTTAAATTAAGTAAATGCCATTATCTGGACATTATGATATGCACTTGGCATCATGATTTTTTTTTCCATGCTTGAAGTAAGAAATTATTACTTTAAAAAAGTAGTTTTATACATGTGAGATTTAATGACACAGCTTTGCATCAGTTGATATTCTAGTTTCAAGAATGTTTTACTCAATATAGGTCATAAAATTTCAGCAACAAGCTGTAATATCTTACTGAGATCATTTAATAATAATAATAATAATAATGGATTACATTTATATCACGCTCCTCTATTGTTAGACACTCAAAGCGCTCACAGAGAAGTGGGAACCCATCATTCATTCACACCTGGTGAATGGACCAAAGGACCAAAACCCTTAAAACAAGTAAAACACTAACATAAAATCTGCTAAGTGAGAACAATTATCTTATCAGACAGAAAATAAGCAAATATCACCCTTATTTGAGATATTTAATATTACTTATATTTCAGTTTTTGCAGTGCACAAAGTGCATTATTTTTTTTAACATGCCGCAAAACAGCAGCTTGGTATTTGGGACATGCTCTCCCTGAGAGAGCATGAGGAGGTAGAGGTGGGCGGGGTTGGTAGGGTCGGGGTTGAGGTAGGGGGTGTATATTGTAGTGCAGTGATTTTCAACCAGTGTGCCGTGGCACACTAGTGTGCCGTGAGAGATCGTCAGGTGTGCCGTGGGAAATTATGTAATGTCTCCTAATTAACCATTGTCGGGTGCCTGCTGTAATAAAGTGCGGCAGATAATGTAATACTCTTCTATTTCAGTAGGTGGCAGAAGAGGGCGATAAATATCTGTAAAGACAATCGAGTTAGCGGTGCGTGACACGTGACAGTGACAGTGTGGGATCGCAACAAGAGGAGGCGAGCAGGTGACAGTGATGGAGAAGTTTTTGAGAAGGAAAAATGTAAATGCTGGACAGGGTCCCGGACAAAATTCTGATCCAGATGAAGGCCCCAGTACGAGTGGTCGACAAAATAAAAAAGACAAGACGATGAGGTCGAGGATTTACTTTCACCGGGAATGCGACAGCACCGACTACGCAGTGCTTGGTGTGTGGCTAGAAGCTGTCCAATAGCGCCATGGTACCAAGCAAGCTTAAACGCCATCTCCAAACGAAACACCCTTCCGTTCAAAAAGAAGCTGATGGATTTTTTTGTACGCTTACGTTCAAACATACTTGCCAACCCTCCCAGATTTTCCGGGAGACTCCCGAAATTCAGCACCTCTCCCGAAAACCTCCCGGAAGAAATTTTCTCCCGGGAATCTCCCGAAATTCACCTGGAGCTGGAGGCCACGCCCCCTCCAGCTCAAACATGCACAGTTCGAAGCATTTAAAGTCATTTTTAAAAACGACTGCTAATTCTCCTCCTTTTCGACCGGACGACCGCGGAGAATTAAAGTAGGAACACTCCGGAGGCAGAAGTTCATTAAGAGGGGTGGACTCACACAGAGGAATTCAAGTCAGCGGGAAGTGAAGAAATCCTTCAGGATAAACGTTTTGTTTGTCAAAGATCTTGCGTTCACAAGACAGAACCTGGCGGGGGACAACACGTCCAAGGGCGCAGCTAAACCAGGTGGGGCCCGACGTACAGCCCACAGGTGGCGGGGGAGAGGAGCCACGAGGTGGGAAAGGAAGGCAGGAATCCGGCCAGGTGAAAAAGCTGACTGGGACGTCGAAAAACCAACGTCGAAGTTGATCATATCAGTGGGAAAGGGGCAAAGATCCAACAGTGTTTGGCGGTCATACACAAGCAGTGAGCTGACAGAGACGAAAATATACGCAAACAACACATAAACGAACAGAGCTGACAGCGAGAGACGGCAGGGAAAAGCACATACTGGTACCATCTTCTGTAAACTCTGAAGTGATGTTACTCCAATAGTGAAAGGTAAGTGTTGTTGTTTTTTTTTTTTAGTAGCCAGCAAGCACAGTACAGTTAGTAGAACAACTGTGTTTTTGTTACTGTGTATTTGATAAGTGCCGTCTGAAATTCAAGTATTTATTTTATTTATAAATATAATAAAATAAATATATTTAGCTAGAATTCACTGAAAGTTAAGTATTTCATACATATATTAATATATATATATATATATATATATATATATATATATATATATATATACATATATATATATATATACATATATTAGGGGTGTTGGAAAAAAATTTATTCAAATACGAATCGAATCGAATACGTTGTGCGATTCATAATCGATTCTCATTTTTAAAAAAGCTATCTAAGAGAGAGAGAGAGAGAGAGAGAGAGAGAGAGAGAGAGAGAGAGACACCGCGCGTCAACACACCTCCGACTATCAGGTACTATTAAACTCACTAAAACACTAGCAACACAATAGAAAGATCCAACAAAACAATACACAGCAATACCATAACAATGCAATTCAATTCCAAAACCAAACCTGACCCAGCAACACTCAGAACTGCAATAAAGACACAAACACGACACAGAACAAACCAAAAGTAGTGAAACAAAAATGAATATTATCAACAACAGTATCAATATTAGTCATAATTTCAGCATAGCAGTGATTAAAAATCCTTCATTGACATTATCATTAGACATTTATAAAAATTAAAAAAAAGAACAATAGTGTCACAGTGGCTTACACTTGCATCACATCTCATAAGCTTGACAACACACTGTGTCCACAAAGATAAAATAAGTCATATTTTTGGTTCGTTTGATAGTTAAAACTAATTTACATTATTGCAATCAGTTGATAAAACATTGTCCTTTACAATTACAATTTTTTTTTTAAAATCTACTACTCTGCTAGCATGTCAGCAGACTGGGGTAGATCCTGCTGAAATCCTATGTATTGAATGAATACAGAATCGTTTTGAATCGGAAAAATATAATTTTTGAATCGAGAATCGAATCGAAAAAATCAATATATTATCGAATTGTGACCCCAAGAATCGATATTGAATCGAATCGTGGGACACCCAAAGATTCACAGCCCTAATATATATATATATATATATATATATATATATATATATATATATATATATATATATATATATATATATATTGAAATATATATATATATATATATATATATATATATATATATGAAATATATATGAAATACTCCAGTTGGTGTATTGGCTGTAAATATACTCTCCTCTTAACCACGCCCCCCACCCCAACCACGCCTCCACCCACCCCCTACCACACCCCACACCCCCCACCTCCCGAAATCGGAGGTCTCAAGGTTGGCAAGTATGCGTACAAACAATGAGAAACAGTCAACTTTTCTGAGAAAAACCACAAATGTAAACGAGAGAGCCCTAAAAGCTAGCTACCTTGTTGCTGAACTTGTAGCTAAATCAAAAAAGTCCCACACTGTGGCAGAAACATGAATACTGCCAGCTTGTGAAGCCATTGTAAATGAGATGCTCAGCCCTGAAGCCACCAAAGAGATCGCTAAAGTGCCTCTCTCAGATAACACAATTGCCAGACGTATTGATGACATGTCTGTGGACATCCAAACTGTTGTTTTGGAAAAGATGCGCATCTGTAAGAAATTTGCCTTGCAAATTGATGAGTCGACGGATATTAGTGGACATTGTCAGCTCTTGGCCAACGTGCGTTTTGTGGATAGAGAAGCCATTAAAGAAAACTTCCTATTTTGCAAGGCACTGCCAGAAAAATCAACAGGAGAGGAAATATTTTGGGTCACGTCGGAATATTTTGACAAAAGCGGTCTTTCGTGGGAAAACTGCACAGGTGTCTGCACTGATGTAGCCGCAGCCACGGTCGGGCGCGTCAAACGCTTCGTAAGTAGAGTCAAAGAAAGAAACCCGGATGTTATTGTTACGCACTGTTTTTTGCACCGTGAGGCACTCGTTGCAAAGACCTTACCAGCAGATCTAGCTCCTGTGTTGGATGATGTTGTGCGCATAGTGAACTTTGTGAAGACGCGACCTTTGAAATGTCGCTTATTTGCGTCTTTGTGTGAGGAAATGGGAGCGGAACATAAAGTCTTATTGCTCCACACAGAGGTCCGCTGTCTGTCGCGCGGCAAAGTGCTTGCCCGTGTGTACTGTCTGAGCAGTGAGAGGAACTTAAAGGCCTACTGAAACCCACTACTACCCACCACGCAGTCTGATAGTTTATATATCAATGATGAAATATTAACATTGCAACACATGCCAATACGGCCTTTTTAGTTTACTAGATTGCAATTTTAAATTTCCTGGGAGTTTTTTCTTGAAAACGTTGCATAATGATGACGCTTAACGTCACGGGCTGTTAGGAAATATGAGCGCTGCGTACACACACAGCTAAAAGTTGTCTGCTTTAACGGCATAATTACACAGTATTTTGGAGATCTGTGTTGCTGAATCCTTTGCAATTTGTTCAATTAATATTGGAGAAGTCAAAGTAGAAAGATGGAGTTGGGAAGCTTTAGCCTTTAGCCACACAAACACACGGTGATTCCTTGTTTAAAATTCACGGAGGTGAAACTTTACTATGGATCACAGCGAACATGGATCCCAACCAAATGTCAACCAGCAGTTTTCGAAGAGAAAATTGTGGAAAAAAGTCGCTTCATACCGGAGATTAGCTGAGCTTGTGCTGCCCATAAAGCTGCCGTCGACTTCCCTGAGACACCGCGCGTCAACACCCGGCCGTGGACACACACTTCCGACTATCAGGTACTATTAAACTCACTAAAACACTAGCAACACAATAGAAAGATAAGAGATTTCCCAGAATTATCCTAGTAAATGTCTCTAAAAACATCTGAATCCGTCCCAATGCAATCGCGTTTTTTTTTTTAGTCCGTCGCTATCAATATCCTCACACACGAATCCTTCATCTTCGCTCAAATTAATGGGGAAATTGTCGTTTTCTCGGTCCGAATAGCTCTTTTTGTTGTATGCTCCCATTAGAAAAAATTTGAATATGTGAGGAGCCATCAACATGTGACGTCATCATCTGCGACTTCCGGTGGTGGCAGGGCTTTTCTGTTAGCAAGCAAAAGTTGCGAACTTTATCGTGGATGTTCTCTACTAAATCCTTTCAGCAAAAATATGGCAATATCGCAAAATGATCAAGTATGACACATAGAATGGACCTGCTATCCCCGTTTAAATAAGAACATCTAATTTCAGTAGGCCTTTAAAAAATTTCTGACGAACGAGAGGTCAGATTACTCAAAGCTGCTTGCAAGTAATGAGTGGTGTGCAAAGCTGGCATACCTGTCTGATATATTTCATCATCTGAATGAACTGAATACACGGATGCAAGGCCGAAATGAAAATCTGCTAACAAGCACTGATAAAATGAATGGATTACGTTTAAAGGTGCAGCTCTGGCAACAACATGTGCAGCGTGGCAACCTTGACGTGTTCCCATTCACAGAGAAACTGCATGATGGCAACACTGCTGCAATGTGCGAAGTGATTGGTACACATTTGAAAACTCTTGAGGAGAAGTTTTTATTTTATTTCTCTTCAGCCTTCACAGAATGCCTTCACTGGGTCAGGGACCCATACAGCTCAGCATCCATTGCTGGTAAGGACATGACTTTAAAGGAGTAAGAGGAACTCATTGAACTGAAACAAGATCAGGGTTTAAAGCTAAACTTTGCTGATCTTCCTTTAGGACAGTTTTTGGTTATCTGTTGCCAAGGAGTTCCCCATTCGGGTCAACAAAGCCATTTTGACATTGCTCCCGTTTTCAACCACATATCTACAGTGGGGCAAAAAAGTATTTAGTCAGCCACCGATTGTGCAAGTTCTCCCACTTAAAATGATGACAGAGGCCTGTAATGTTCATCATAGGTACACTTCAACTGTGAGAGACAGAATGTGAAAAAAAAAAATCCAAGAATTCACATCTAAGGAATTTTAAATAATTTATTTGTAAATGATGGTGGAAAATAAGTATTTGGTCAACCATTCAAAGCACTCACTGATGGAAGGAGGTTTTGGCTCAAAATCTCAAGATACATGGCCCCATTCATTCTTTCCTTAACACGGATCAATCGTCCTGTCCCCTTAGCAGAAAAACAGCCCCAAAGCATGATGCTTCCACCCCCATGCTTCACAGTAGGTATGGTGTTCTTGGGATACAACTCAGTATTCTTCTTCCTCCAAACACGATGAGTTGAGTTCATACCAAAATGGATACATGGATGATACAGCAGAGGATTGGGAGAATGTCATCTGGTCAGATGAAACCAAAATAGAACTTTTTGGTATAAACTCAACTCGTCGTGTTTGGAGGAAGAAGAATACTGAGTTGCATCTCAAGAACACCAACCTACTGTGAAGCATGGGGGTGGAAACATCATGCTTTGGGGCTGTTTTTCTGCTAAGGGGACAGGACGATTGATCCGTGTTAAGGAAAGAATGAATGGGGCCATGTATCGTGAGGTTTTGAGCCGAAACCTCCTTCCACCACTGAGAGCTTTGAATGGTTGACCAAATACTTATTGTCCACAATAATTTACAAATAAATTCTTAAAATGCCTACAATGTGAATTCCTGGATTTTTTTTTTCACATTCTGTCTCTCCCAGTCGAAGTGTACCTATGTTGAAAATGACAGACCTCTGTTATCATTTTAAGTGGGAGAACTTGCACAATCGGTGGCTGACTAAATACTTGTTTGCCCCACTGTATGTGAGCTGTTGAGACTGAGAGCTGTTGAGGAAGAGCTTCGTGTGTGTCTTTCTCCCATTTCTGCCAGGATATCCATTTTGTGTTCATCGAAACAGGCCCAGGTTTCACACTAGGTGAGTATAAATACATTTCGAAACTATATTATTAACTATATGTATTATATACTGTGTTTGAGTGTCATTTTGTGTCATTTTTGTGGGTGGTGTGCCGCGGCTCAAAAAAGGTTGAAAATCACTGCTCTAATAACTAAAGTTCCTTGGGTGAATAATGTTAACTCACTACACCGGTGTGTTTTAGCACTTTCATGGCAAGGTCACTGACAGATATAAGTAAGAACTTTACACTACTTTATATTAGAAATGGCAACAGCCAAGGATGTATGTCCCATAACAAGAAGATAGAGATAAAGAAGAAGCTTATCGACGACAGCTTTGGCATGGACTATAAAGGCGTACGCGCACACATTTTAAGGACTTATGCAGATCGGCGAATACAGATCAGCAGGCACCAGAAGGGAAGAAAAGTTTCTTTTGCATAATATTGTGAAACAAAACACCTGATATGTCTTACCTTATACACCCAACATAATAATACTTGTATGTTGAAGCACAGTATAATCCATCAAGCGATGCGGCTTCATAGCTTACCAAAGTCGTGCTAAAACATTTTCATAGATATTTGATCGCCGTGTGTAATGTTTTATATTTTCAATGGAACATATAACATTTTGGTGTTGCTTACTTGAGTCACATTGTAGCCTACACATATCTCTTATGTGTGACTGCCATCTACTGCTCACACTTATCATTTCACCTTTTACCAAATAAAAATAACTTAGAGGTCGGTAAGCATAACCAAAATCTTTCCGTACATTAGGCGCACCGGGTTATAAGGCGCACTGTGGAGTTTTGAGAAAATGAAAGGATTTTAAGTGCGCTTAATAGTCTGAAAAATATGGTACACGTTTCGGAACTTCGGTCAAAATCAGCGGGTGCGAGATAGACCAGGAAAGACATACTCAAGTGTCTACTGCAGTCTTACATTAGGCAGGTATGTGGTAGAAAACTGCAGTAGGCAATATTGAACAAAGGAATGGCTATTTTTCGATATACATTATTACGTCTATATCTGTTGCTGGGCAGAACTCACAGAGGAACCAATTCGATTAAGGCCAGTGAGAGTCGGCAGTCAGGAAAAATCACAGTCAGGCTTTTGAGGTATTTGTATTTGTTAATATTAAGCTTTTTTCACCACAGCACCATCTGCTGGATCCGGAGGGGCACTGCCCCACTTGCCTCTGTAGTGCCCGTGAAGCCAATTAAACATAATGTCAGCTTTCCAAACATCAAATTAAATCATCAAATGGAGGAAGCATGTCCCCCGGCTATTTGTTATCATTATTTCTCCCTGTACGTCTTTTATCGTTGTCTGGGTCAGGTGGCGGCTGATTGTAGACCGATCTTGTCAGTAAAATGGACGCCTTGGCGCGGACCCAATGCATTACAGCCCTCCTCCTCCCACTTCCTATTCATCACATTTCCCAGACTGCAACATGTCGGAGTCCAGTTACCACCACTTAGCAACTCCTGGCGGACGTCTGAGCGCTATAAGGCCGTCGTTAAAGTACAACGTCCTGTGGTGTTGTCAGAGCGTCGGCCCATCGACTTTTTGCCGTCATATAAGACCTAAAAGCTACTTGTTAGTCGCTAATATGCCACTCTGACCAAACGGGAAAAAAACATGGCAGTTTTGATTGAGATTTTTATTAGTAGATTGCACAGTACAGTACATATTCCGTACAATTGACCACTAAATGGTAACACCTGAATACGTTTTTCAACTTGTTTAAGTTGGGGTCCACGTTATTCAATTCATGGTACAAATATATACTATCAGCATAATACAGTCATCACACAAGTTAATCATCGGAGTAAATACATTGAATTATTTACAATCCGCACTGCAAAAACTGAAATATAAGTAAGATTAAATATCTCAAATAAAGGTGATATTTGCTTATTTTCTGTCAGATAAAATAATTATTCTCACTAAGCAGATTTTATGTTAGAGTGTATAACTTGCTTTAAGGGTTTTGGTCCTAAATGATCTTAGTAAGATATTACAGGTTGTTGCTGAGATTTTATGACCTACAGTATATTTTGAGTAAAACATGCTTGTAACTAGAATGATGCAAAGTTGTGTCATTAACAGTAAAAAGTATGAAACTACTTTTTTAAAGTAATAATTTCTTATTTCAAGCATGAAAAAAAATCATGATGCCCAGCGCATATGACTATGTCAAGATAATGGCACTAGCATAAGAATGTTTTTCAACATATTGAGCAAGACAAGTGTACTTGTTATAAGTGAGAATATACTTATTTTAAGGTATTTTTGGGTTCATTGAGGTTAGCTAATTTTACTTGTTTTGGAAAGTCTTGACAAGCCGAATTTTCTTGTTCTACTGGCAGATAATTTTGATTAGTTCAACTAAAATACCCCTAATTTTTGTAAAGTTTTTTCTGGTTTTTGAACACTGACTTTTTGTAGTGCGTGGGGTGGGATGTAGAGGGGGTTGGGGCGGGGGGGGTGTTAGGTTTGGTTGATATCAGCACTTAAGTCATCAACAATTACACTGCAAAAACTGAAATCTGAAGTTTAAAGACTGTGCCGAGAAAAAAAAACAAAATACAACAAAAAACACCCCAGGGCAAAAGCCCACTGTTAAGGTTTCAAAAAATGAATCCAGATGCGGATCAGTAAAAAGGCTTTTTAATAACAAAAAATTACTGGAGAAAATAATTTAAGAGTAACAAAAGTCAGGTCCAGGAAGACGGGGTCAAAAAGTCTGTTCAGCATCTGAGGAAATACAAAAACAGGGGTCAAAAAAGGTTTCAGGGCAAAGGTCAGAATGATAGTGTTCAGGTTAGAGTGTACCACAGGCAAGGAACGAACTGGCACTGGCTGGGTGGAGATCCAGGGTTTAAATCAGGTCGTTGATCAGGTGCAGGTGGGCTTGGATGGCTGGCATCACACCTGCAACTGACGACCAGGGAGAGACTTGCAGACAAGAGGAAAAAAAAAACGAAGGAGAACTGCCCTCATGACATCACCCCCCCTCCAATGGGAGCCACCCGGCGACCACCAGGCCTTTCAGGATTGCGACGATGGAAATCCCGAACCATCCCAGGGTCCAGGATGTCGGAGCGCGGAACCCAGGACCATTCCTCCTGGCCATACCCCTCCCAATCCACCAGGTACTGCAAACCCCGAACACGTCTGCGCACGTCGAGCAGTCGGCGAACAGTGTAGGCAGGCGCGTCATCAATGATCCGGGGGGGCGGAGGGGGCTTGGCCGGAGGGCACAAAGGGCTGACGGTCATCGGTTTGAGCTGGGAAACGTGAAAAACAGGATGTATCCTCATAGAAGAGGGCAGCTTTAGACGGACGGTTGTAGGGTTGACAATTACGTCGACAGAAAAAGGACCAAGGAAGCGTGGAGACAGTTTACGACTCTCAGTTCTTAGGGGGATGTTCCGAGAAGATAACCATACCAATTGTCCTGGTTGATAAGCTGGAGCAGGAACTCTGCGACGGTCAGCCACCCCCTTGTTGTGTTCGGCTGTACGCAGGACAGCAGTTCGTGTGTCCTTCCATACCTTTTGGCATCGACGCAGATAATGGTGGGCTGATGGCACGGCCAACTCCTGTTCCTGCTCAGGGAATAGTGGCGGTTGATAACCAAGAGAGGCTTCAAAGGGGGTTAAACCAGTAGCAGAACTTAATTGAGAGTTGTGGGCGTACTCAACCCAGGAAAGATGGGCACTCCACTGCGTGGGATTATCTGCTGTCACACATCTTAATGCGGCTTCCAGCTCCTGATTTGCCCGTTCTGTCTGCCCATTAGATTGGGGGTAAAAACCGGAGGAAAGACTGACTGTCGCACCAATTGACTTACAAAACAGCCGCCATACTTGAGAGGTGAATTGTGGTCCACGGTCCGAAACAATGTCCAACGGCAGTCAATGTAGACGGAAGACATGATTAACCAGGAGATTTGCAGTTTCCAATGCTGTCGGCAGTTTGGGTAGAACCACAAAATGACAGGCCTTGGAAAAACGGTCAATTATAGTGAGTATTACTGTATTACCTTGGGACGGTGGCCGTCCTGTGACAAAGTCCATAGAGATATGAGACCATGGCCGAGAAGGTACGGGGAGCGACTGGAGAAGTCCAGAGGGTTTACGGTGTGAAGACTTATTTTGGGCGTAGACAGAGCAGGCAAGGACATACTTCCGTGTGTCAGCATCCATTGAAGGCCACCAAAATCTACGTTTGAGCAGGTTGAGTGTTCGAGTGACTCCAGGGTGGCAGGCAAATCGAGCAGTGTGGATCCATTGCAACACTTGAGAACGGACAGAGTTAGGCACATAGAGGCGGTTATTGGGTCCATTACCTGGATCGGGATCTGTGCGTTGAGCCTCCTTCACCTTTGCTTCGATCTCCCAAGTAACGGCTGCAACAATGCGAGTGGAAGGGAGAATGGTCACTGGGTCAGAGGGGGTGTCAGAACAGGTGAATTGGCGAGAGAGGGCATCTGGCTTGGTGTTCCTGGAGCCTGGCCGATAAGTTAGGACAAAATCAAATCTGCTGAAAAACAATGCCCACCGGGCTTGGCGTGAATTGAGTCTTTTGGCAGTTTGAATGTAAGAAAGATTTTTATGATCAGTCCAGACAATAAATTGCTTTTCAGCTCCTTCCAGCCAGTGTCTCCATTCCTCTAGTGCCAATTTGATGGCCAAAAGCTCCCTATTCCCTACATCGTAGTTCTTTTCAGTCTGAGATAAACGACGAGAATAGAAAGCGCAGGGGTGGAGCTTGTCATCAGAGCTAGACCGTTGAGATAACACTGCCCCGACTCCAGAGTCAGAGGCATCCACCTCTACAATGAATTGACGAGTTTGGTCCTTTAGTTTTCTGAATGCCGACTCAGCCTCCTCAGTCCAAGAAAAGAGAGTTGATGATGATGTTAAACGGCAAAGGGGTTGGGCAATTGAGCTGAAGTTGCGGATAAAGCGCCTATAAAAATTTGCAAAACCCAGGAACTGTTGGAGCTTCCGACGACTTGTTGGCTGTGGCCATTCTAAAACTGCCTTTATTTTTTGGGGGTCGGCTCTCACTTGTCCAGCCTCAATAATAAACCCCAAAAAGGACACAGACTCACGGTGAAAATCACATTTCTCCGCTTTGACATACAATTTGTTTTCCAGAAGTCTTTGTAAAACTAAACGGACGTGTTTGATATGTTCAGCAGGGGACTGGGAGAAAATTAAAATATCGTCGAGATAAACGAAAACAAAATGGTTTAGAAAGTCTCTCAAAACATCATTCACAAGTGCTTGAAAAACAGCTGGGGCGTTAGTAAGACCAAAAGGCATGACCAAATATTCAAAATGGGGGTGTTAAAGGCTGTCTTCCACTCATCCCCTTCTCTAATACGTACGAGGTGGTAAGCATTGCGCAGATCTAATTTTGTGAAAATGACAGATCCCTGTAATGGATCAAAGGCTGCTGTGAGCAAAAGTAGTGGATATTTATTTTTGATAGTAATGTTATTCAGGCCACGATAATCTATGCAGGGACGTAAGGATTTGTCTTTCTTTTCAACAAAAAAAAATCCGGAACCGATAGGGGAAGAAGATTAAATGATAAATGATAAATGGGTTGTACTTGTATAGCGCTTTTCTACCTTCAAGGTACTCAAAGCGCTTTGACACTACTTCCACATTTACCCATTGACACACATATTCACACACTGATGGAGGGAGCTGCCATGCAAGGCGCCAACCAGCACCCATCAGGAGCAAGGGTGAAGTGTCTTGCTCAGGACACAACGGACGTGACGAGGTTGGTACTAGGTGGGAATTGAACCAGGGACCCTCGGGTTGCGCACGGCCACTATTCCACTGCGCCACGCCGTCCCCCGATTGACGGATTAAACCTGCTGATAAAGACTCGTTCAGATATTTTTCCATCGCTTCCCTCTCTGGGCGTGACAAATTGAACAAGCGGCTAGAGGGCAAGGTGGCACCAGGAAGGAGCTCGATTGCGCAATCATACGGACGGTGAGGAGGAAGAGATAAGGCTTTGTCTTTACTGAAAACCTCTGCCAGATCATGATAACAAGTAGGGATGTTCGAAAGATTGGAGATTTCCAGAGGATTAGAGGGACCATCCTTAACTGACACCTGGCCAGAGCGAAGGCAATTAATGTGACACTTTTCACTCCAACCTGTAATTCTACTATTTAACCAGTCAATGTTGGGGTTGTGCAAACTCAACCAAGGATGTCCTAAAACGAGTGGTGTGTGAGGAGAAGAGATAATCTTAAACTGAATCTCTTCATGGTGGTTTCCAGAGAGGCAAAATGTTAGCGGGACAGTACAGTGAGTAACATTAGCCAAAAGTTTGCCATTAAGAGAATTGGCTGTAATGGGAGCTTTAAGTGCCTGTAGGGGGATGTTAGACTGTTTAGCTAACTCAAAATCTAAAAAGTTGTCCTCCAGACCAGAATCAATCAACGCCGACAAAGGTAGGGAAAATTTACCCAACCTAAGGGTAGCCGGAAGTAACAATCGGGGACTACACCCTATTTTAGAATAGCTCACCAAAACTCCCAGGACTACTGGTGAGTCGGGTCTTTTTGGCCTGACTGGACAAGTGGAAATTAAATGACCCGATCCCCCACAATATAGGCACTGACCTAGCCTCATGCGCTGCTGCCGTTCTTGAGGAGACAGGGGTGCTCTGCCCAGCTGCATGGGTTCTTCTGTTGCCACAGGAGGGGTAGGACGTGGAATTTCTGTTGCTTTAATTGCTGGTCTGTGCACAGTTTGAGGTAATTTAGATTGACCATTCTTCTCAAGGCGGCGCTCACGTAAACGGTTATCTAACCGAATCACCAATGAGATGAGTGAACTAAAATTTGTCTCTTCGTCTCTGCAAGCCAATTCATCCTTTAGCTGTTCATTAAGACCCTTAATAAAAATCTCCATAAGTCCTTGGTCATTCCATCCTGAGTCAGCTGCCAATGTTTGAAACTCCACAGAATAATCTGCAGCACTGTGACTTCCTTGCTGTAGTGATAGGAGATGCTTTGCTGCACTACCAGCTAGTTTGGGTGATCAAAAACTTGCCGGAAACGCTCATGAAAGTCATTGAATCTCCTGAGTTCCAGTGGATTCTGGGAATCTTCTGCCTCTGCCCATGCTAACCCCCTGCCCCGCAGTAACCCAACCATAAACAACATTTTTGACTTATCTGCAGAGAAGGTTGTTGGTCTGAGTTGAAAAATGGTGGAACACTGCAGAAGAAAGCCATTTTTTTTATTTAATTCTTCATTTTAGCTTCTGTTTTTTCGACGAAGAATATTTGTGAAATATTTCTTCAAACTTATTATAATTAAAATTAAAAAAAAAATTATTCTTGCAAATCTAGAAAATCCATAGAATCAAATTTAAATCTTATTCCAAAGTGGATTTTAACCTATTTAAAACATGTCATAAAAATTCTAAAATTATTCTTAATCAGCAAAAATTACTAATGATGTTCCATGAATTCTTTTTGTAATTTTTTTCAAAAAGATTCAAATTAGCTAGTTTTTCTCTTCATTTTTTTCAGTTAAATTTTTATTTTAAGGAGTTGAAATTGAAGATAAACTATGTTTTAAATTTAATTTTAATTTTTTTTCATATTTTCTCCTCTCTTTTAAACCGTTCAATTAAGTGTTTTTTTCATCATTTTTCTCTACGAAAAACCTTCCGTAAAAGGAAAAAAATGTACGACGGAATGACTGACAGAAATACCCATTTTATATATATATATATATATATATATATATATATCCATGTCTAGCATTAAAAGATTACAGTTGGTACAAAATGCGGCTGCTAGACTTTTGACAAGAACAAGAAAGTTTGATCATATTACGCCTGTACTGGCTCACCTGCACTGGCTTCCTGTGCACTTAAGATGTGACTTTAAGGTTTTACTACTTACGTATAAAATACTACACGGTCTAGCTCCATCTTATCTTGCCGATTGTATTGTACCATATGTCCCGGCAAGAAATCTGCGTTCAAAGGACTCCGGCTTATTAGTGATTCCCAAAGCCCAAAAAAAGTCTGCGGGCTATAGAGCATTTTCCGTTCGGGCTCCAGTACTCTGGAATACCCTCCCGGTAACAGTTCGCGATGCCACCTCAGTAGAAGCATTTAAGTCTCACCTTAAAACTCATTTGTATACTCTAGCCTTTAAATAGACTCCCTTTTTAGACCAGTTGATCTGCCGTTTCTTTTCTTTTTCTTCTATGTCCCACTCTCCCTTGTGGAGGGGGTCCGGTCCGATCCGGTGGCCATGTACTGCTCGCCTGTGTATCGGCTGGGGACATCTCTGCGCTGCTGGTCCGCCTACGCTTGGGATGGTTTCCTGCTGGCTCCGCTGTGAACGGGACTCTCGCTGCTGTGTCTTGGATCCTTTTTGGACTGGACTCTCGCGACTGTGTTGTATCTATTGTGGATTGAACTTTCACAGTATCCTGTTAGATCCGCTCGACATCCATTGCTTTTCTCCTCTCCAAGGTTCTCATAGTCATCATTGTCACCGACGTCCCACTGGGTGTGAGTTTTCCTTGCCCTTATGTGGGCCTACCGAGGATGTCGTGGTGGTTTGTGCAGCCCTTTGAGACACTAGTGATTTAGGGCTATATAAGTAAACATTGATTGATTGATTGATTGATATAAATATATATATATGTATATATATATATATATATATATATATATATATATATATATATATATATATATATATACATATAAATGTATTTATTAGAGGTAAATTGAGCAAATTGGCTATTTCTGGCAATTTGTTCAAGTGTGTATCAAAGTGGTAGCCCTTCGCATTAATCAGTACCCAAGAAGTAGCTCTTGGTTTCAAAAAGGTTGGTGACCCCTGCACTAGATCATTGAATTTCAATATTTTTGATTCAATAAATCAATTGTCATTATAATAACGGGGATACTTTTGGTCCCAACAACAGTGATATCAAAATTTCATATGGTCACATTCCTTATTCTACTAGGCCATCACTCGAGCAGCACTGAGAGGGGTCTCAGCCAAACTGCCTCTTGGTAATAATGTAGTTTTAAGTGCCAACAAACGAATTGACAGTAATTGTAAAACCATATATAAGAACTGGACAGCATATATAATCAGCTCATTTTATATGTTGCAATAAAAAATAGATTTTTAATATTAAGACAATTAATATATATTAACACACACAAAAGTACTGAAAATTGGTACTGCTGATAGCAGGAATTGGTACTCAAATTTAAAGTTACCTATCCCTACAGAGACGCGGACACTCTAACCACTAGGCCACTGAGTAGTAAATATAAAGTAAATAGAAACAGAGTGCAATGATTTGCAAATAATTTTCAACCCATATTAAATTGAATGCACTACAAAAACATGATACTTGATGTTCAAACTCATAAACTTTGTTTTTTTTTTGCAAATAATAATTAACTTAGAATTTCATGGCTGCAACACGTGCCAAAGTAGTTGGGAAAGGGCATGTTCACTACTGTGTTACATCACCTTTTCTTTTAACAACACTCAATAAACGTTTGGGAACTGAGGAAACTAATTGTTGAAGCTTTGAAAGTGGAATTCTTTCCCAATCTTGTTTTATGTAGAGCTTCAGTCGTTCAACATTCCGGGGTCTCCGCTGTCGTATTTTACGCTTCATATTGCGCAACACATTTTCGATGGGAGACTGCTGGCTTTTGAACTTTGCGTCGATAACAGTCTGGATGGTTCGCTTCCCCTTTGGTTTGGATGACACGATGTCGAATATTTCCAAAAACAATTTGAAATGTGGACTCGTCAGACCACAGAACACTTTCCCACGTTGCATCAGTCCATCTTAGATGATCTCGATCCCAGACCAGAGAAGCCAGCAGCGTTTCTGGATGTTGTTGATAAATGGCTTTCGCTTTGCATAGTAGAGCTTTGACTTGCACTTACAGATGTAGCGACAAACTGTATTTAGTGACATTGATTTTCTAAAGTGTTACTGAGTTCATGTGGTGATATCCTTTAGAGATTGATGTCGGTTTTTGATACAGTGCCATCTGAGGGATCGAAGGTCACAGTCATTCAATGTTGGTTTCCGGCCATGCCGCTTACCTGGAATGATTTCTCCAGATTCTCTTAACCTTTTGATGATATTATGGACCGTGGATGTTGAAATACCTAAATTTTTTGCAATTGCACTTTGAGAAACGTTCTTAAACTCTTTGACTATTTGGTCACGCAGTTGTGGACAAAGGGGTGTACCTCTCCCCATCCTTTATTGTGAAAGAGCATGTTTTGGGAAGCTGTTTTTATACCCAATCATGGCACCCACCTGTTCCCAATTAGCCTGCACACCTGTGTGCTGTTCCAAATATGCGTTTGATGAGCATTTCTCAAATATATCAGTATTTATTGCCACCTTTCCCAACTTCTTTGTCACGTGTTGCTAGCATCAAATTCTAAAGTTAATGATTATTTGCAAAAAAACATGTTCATCAATTTGAACATCAAATATGTTGTCTTTGTAGCATATTCAACTGAATATGGGTTGAAAATGATTTGCAAATCATTGTATTCCGTTTATATTTACATCTAACGCAATTTCCCAACTCATATGGAAACAGGGTTTGTACATTGTCTCATTTTTTTTAACTGTATTCAACAACAAAACTTGCTGCTATTTACATATGAGTGGTGTTGGGCAGTGAATCTTTGGGGACAACAAGATTCCATTCACAATCCATTCTCAAAATTAAAATCGATACTTTTGAATAACATTTGGGCCAGTTCTGTGATTAATTTCTCCTTAAAATAGATAAACAGCTCTGAAAACTTTCAACTAGAAAACTTATTTTGTTTGATAAAATTCTACCCAAACATTTCCT
Source organism: Nerophis ophidion (assembly GCF_033978795.1). Taxonomy (NCBI): domain Eukaryota; kingdom Metazoa; phylum Chordata; class Actinopteri; order Syngnathiformes; family Syngnathidae; genus Nerophis; species Nerophis ophidion. The sequence continues at coordinate 34,374,614 of NC_084615.1, forward strand.
AAAGTGGTTGAACGGATTAAACATTTTTTTTTTTTAAATCAATTTAAAATGTTTCTTAATCGATTAAGAAGTGAAATTAGTGTCATTTGACAACCCTAATATACAGATAGTTGTACATAAATACTATCACTATATGCACAGATGGAAAGCACGGTGGAGGATGGGTTAGTGCATGTGCCGCGCAATACGAAGGTCCTGCGCTTCAACCCCGGGCTTGGGGTCTTTCTGTGTGGAGTTTGCATGTTCTCCCCGTGACTGCGTGGGTTCCCTCTGGGTACCCCGGCTTCTTCCCACTTCCAAAGACATGCACCTGGGGATAGGTTGATTGGCAACACTAAATGGGCTCTAGTGTGTGAATGTGAGTGCGAATGTTGTCTGTCTATCTGTGTTGGCCCTGCGATGAGGTGGCGACTTGTCCAGGGTGTAGCTGAGGCTCCAGCACCCCTTTGTGACCTTCCAATTAGCCCAGGTACAGTACGCAGAGAGCTTCATGGAATGGGTTTCCATGGCCAATCAGCTGTATCTAAGCCTTACATCACCAAGTCCAATGCAGAGCGTTGGAAGCAGTTGTGTAAAGCACGTTTCCACTGGACTCTAGAGCTGAATCATGCTTTTCCATCTTGCAATCTGATGGACGAGTTTGGGTTTGGAGGTTGCCAGGAGAACGCTACATTCCAGACTGCATTGTGCCGAATGTGAAATATCGTGGAGGAGGAATTATGGTGTGTGAATGTTTTTCCACTTTGTTCCAATGAAAGGAACTTTGAATGCTCCAGGTTACCAAACCATTTTGGACAATTCCATGCTCACAACCTTGTGGGAACATTTTGGAGCGGGCCCCTTCCTCTTCCAACATGACTGTATACCAGTGCACAAAGTAAGGTCCATAATGACATGGATGACATAGTCCGGTGTGGTTGAACTTGACTGGCCTGCACAGAATCCATACCTGAACCCAATATAACACCTTTGGCATGAACTAGAACGGAGACTAAGGGCCAGGTCTTCTCGATCAACATCAGTGTGTGACCTCACCAATGCGCTTTTGGAAGAATGGTGGAAAATTCCTATAAACACACTCCACAACCTTGTGGACAGCCTTCCCATAAGAGTTGAAGCTGTAATAGCTGCAAAAGGTGGACCGACATCATATTGAACTCTATGGGTTAGAAATGGGATGGCACTTCAAGTTCATATGTGAGTCAGGGCAGGTGGCCAAATACTTTTGGCAATATAATGTATTATCTGTGTGCTGATGTTGCTGCAGTCGTCCTTAGCAGGCTAGTTTTCCATCTTTTAGAACGTGGACAAACCACCACTATCGATATTCTCTCTTCGAGGAAAAGTTATTTCACAACATATATGGCTATCGTTTTATCACCCAGCTCTAATGTGACCCACAGGAGCTGTACACTATCCTGGATGTCTTTCCTTGCCCATTGTGCATCTTGTTTATGTTTTTTTGTTTACCATCCCACTGCTACCCTGACCTCTGTGTGACCCCCATGAACTGTCCAGACTCCTTCTGTCCCCCTTAGTTACGCTGTCCCTCCATGCACGCTGACAGGCGGAGCTGTTTGCTCTGTCACAACAACACACTTGTTCTGTTCAGCAGCAACAAGCGAGATCTTGCATATGCCTAATGTGTCATAGCATCCCCTCGGGTTAGAACGGGGCGGGGAGGCTCAGCAACATAGTCTGATGATATATTTTCCTGGGCAGAGAAAGCAAATCTGTTTTCTACATGTATAACTGGAATTACTCTCTGCTAGGGTTGTACGGTATACCGGTACTGGTATACAAACCCCGTTTCCATATTAGTTGAGAAATTGTGTTACATGTAAATATAAACGGAATACAATGATTTACAAATCCTTTTCAACCCATATTCACAGTTGAATATGCTACAAAGACAACATATTTGATGTTTTAACTGATAAACTTTTTTTTTTTTTTACGACTAATCATTAACTTTAGAAGTTGATGCCAACAACACGTGACAAAGAAGTTGGGAAAGGTGGCAATAAATACTGATAAAGTTGAGGAATGCTCATCAAACACTTATTTGGAACCTCCCTCAGGTGTGCAGGCTAATTGGGAACAGGTGGGTTCCATAAATGGGTATAAAAACAGTTTCCCAAAAAATGTTCAGTCTTTCACAAGAAAGGATGGGGCGAGGTACACCCCTTTGTCCACAACTGCGTGAGCAAATAGTCAAAGAGTTTAAGAACAATGTTTTTCAAAGTGCAATTGCAAGAAATTTAGGTATTTCAACATCTACGGTCCATAATAAAATCAAAAGGTTAAGAGAATCTGCAGAAATCACTCCACGTAAGCGGCATGGCCAAAAACCAACATTGAATGACCGTGACCTTCCATCCCTCAGACGGCACTGTATCAAAAACCGACATCAATCTCTAAAGGATGTCATCGCATGGGCTCAGGAACACTTCAGAAAACCACTGTCACTAAATACAGTTCTTCGCTACATCTGTAAGTGCAAGTTAAAGCTCTACTATGCAAAGCGAAAGCCATTTATCAACAACATCCAGAAACGTTGCCGGCTTCTCCGGGCCAGAGATCATCTAAGATGGACTGACGCAAAGCGGAAAAGTGTTCTGTGGTCTGACGAGTCCACATTTCAAATTGTTTTGGGAAACTGTGGACATCGTGTCCTCCGGAACAAAGAGGAAAAGAACCATCCGGATTGTTCGAGGCGCAAAATTCAAAAGCCAGCCTCTGTGATGGTATGGGGGTGTATTAGCGCACAAGGCATGGCTAACCTACACATCCATGAAGGCACCATTAATGCTGAAAGGTACATACAGGTTTTGGAGCAACATATGTTGTCATCCAAGCAGCGTTATCATGGATGCTCCTGCTTGTTTCAGCAAGACAATGCCAAGCCACATGTTACAACAGCGTGGCTTTGTAAAAAAAGAGTGCAGGTACTTTCCTGGCCCGCCTGCAGTCCAGACCTGTCTTCCATCGAAAATGTGTGGTGCATTATGAAGCGTAAAATACGACAACGGAGACCCTGGACTGTTGAACGACTGAAGCTCTACATAAAACAAGAATGGGAAAGGATTCCACTTTCAAAGCTTCAACAATTAGTTTCCTCAGTTCCCAAACGTTTATTGAGTGTTGTTAAAAGAAAAGGTGATGTAACACAGTGGTGAACATGCCCTTTCCCAACTCCTTTGGCACATGTTGCAGCCATGAAATTCTAAGTTAATTATATTTGCAAAAAAAATATTAAGCTTATGAGTTTGAACATCAAATATCTTGTCTTTGTAGTGCATTCAATTGAATATGGGTTGAAAATGATTTGCAAATCCTTGTATTCCGTTTATATTTACATCTAACACAATTTTCCAACTCATATGGAAACGGGGTATGTAGTATCACGGTACTAAGGAATCAAAAACGGTACTATACTCTGTTTGAAAAGTACAGGCGCGTTGTCACTTCATGACATTGCTTATTTACGAGCAGTGGAGCATGTTCGGCAGTGCACAATCACGGAGTACTTGCAAGCAGACAGTGTGTAGACAAAAAAGGAAGAACGGACGCATTTTGGCTTAAAACTAAAGATAAAGGTGAAGTTATAACACTGAAATGCCCGCAGGAAGAGGTGCTTTAAGACATGGCTGGCCGATGAATGCTCTATTTTTTATCGTTTTTCATATATTGGGCGCACCGGATTACAGGGCACAATAAAGGAGTCATATTTCTATTTTATTTTTCTAAATGGAAAACCCTTCCTTGTGGTCTTCATAACATGTAATGGTGGTTCTTTGGTCAAAATGTTGCATAGATTATGTTTTACAGATCATCTTCAAGACGTTTTATGACAGTCACTCTCGGATGCGCCGTTTTGTGGGCGCTCTTATTTACGTCTTACAGCGTCTTCTCCCCGTCATCTTTGTTGTAGTGGTGTAGCGTGTAAGTACGGGAGTGGAAAACGTGTCAAAAGATGGAGCTAACTGTTTTAATGACATTCAGACTCTACTTCAATCAATAACGGAGCAGCATATCCTCATCCGGAAACAACAACACAGGATATGTGTCCCGTGAAAAAGCGGAACTCTCTAATAACTAAAGTTCCTTGGGTGAATAATGTTAACTCACAACACCGGTATGTTTTAGCGCTTTCATGGCGAGTTTACTGACAGATATAAGTAAGGACTTTACACAACTTTATATTAGAAATGGCAATAGCCGAGAATGAGTGTTCCATAACAAGAAGATAGAGAAAAAGAAGAAGCTTATTGACTACTGCGTTGTCACAGACAACAAAGTTGGATGCCAGCAATTTTTCATTATTCATGCAGATCCCAAATACAGATCAGCAGGTACCAAAAGGCAGGAAAAGGTTGCTTTTGCATAATATTGCGAAACAAAACACCAGATATGTCTTACCTTATACACACACCTAAATAATACTCGTATGTTGAAGCACAGTACAATCCATCAAGCGGTGCGGCTTCATAGCTTACCAAAGTCGTACTAAAACATTTTGATAGATTTTTGAGCGCTGTGTGTAATGTTCTATATTTTCAATGGAACACTTAAAATGTTGGTGTTGTGTACTTGTGACCCATCATAGTGCAGCCTATATTTATCTCTTATGTTTGAGTGCCATCTACTGATCACACTTATCATTTCACCATGAACCAAATAAAATAGCTTTGAGGTGGGTAAACACAACCAAAATTGTTCCTAACATTAGGCCAAGGGTGTCAAAGTCATTTTAGCTCAGGGGGCGCTTGGAGGAAAATCTATTCCCAATTGGGCCGGAATGGTAAAATCATGGCATGAGAACTTAAAAATAAAGACAACTCCAGGTTGTTTTCTTTTTACTTAGGCCAAAAATAGAACAAGCACATTCTGAAAGTGTACAACAACAAAATGAGCTTAAACTTGGTCTCAGTGTATCTACAAAGCCAGGATTAAACTGTAAATCACAGTATTTCTGGGGTTAAACAAAAAACACAAACATGTAAACTCTTCTCTGTATCAAATACCTCCTTTGTCATATCTATGTGTCAATCGAGTGATAACTCAACAAACCGTAAGAAACGGAGCTAAGAACTATTCAAAAGGGTTATGTTCACTTTTTTTGTGTTTGATAGAGATATTATTAAGTTAAAGTACCCATGATTGTCTCATACACATTTAGTGTGGCGAAATTATTTTCTGCATTCGACCCATCACCCTTGATCACCCCCCGGGAGGGGAGGGGAGCAGTGGGCAGCAGCGGGGGCAGCACCCGGGAATAATTTTTGGTGATTTAACCCCCAATTCTAACCCTTGATGCTGAGTGTCAATTAGGGAGGTAATGTTTCCCATTTTTATAGTATTTGGCAGAGGTGGGACCAAGTCATTGTTTTGCAAGTCACAAGTAAGTCTCAAGTCTTTGCCCTCGAATCTCGAGTCAAGTCCCAAGTCAAGACTGGAAAGTCTCAAGTCAAGTCCCAAGTCCTGAATTTTGAGTTTCGAGTCATTTCAAGTCCTTTTAACCACAGACTAATATAATTACACAGATTGTGTATGCTTTTAAAACGCTGTATGTATTTATTATAAAAAAATGTGCTGACTTTGCACTTCATAATAGCACTATTAACCAGTTATTTTAAACATTTAACTCATTCCTTTACAGAATGAACACATCTGAAAATAACAAGTGCAACTGTACTTATTTGCACCAAGGGGTTAACTAGTTCCACAGCAGTTTCTATCCTGTTCTTACCTTATCTCATTTTAACTGACCTTTATTTGACTATGTCTGTCTTTTTGTAGGTGGCTAAAATATGCGGTGCTGCTGACCGCCGTCTAACTTTCCGTTACTGTGTTTGATACATTGACTAATGTAACATTATGTGTAGGTACCTCATGCAACCCTGCTTTAAAAAAATCCCAAAAAGTATGAATAAGGTAGCGAACTGCAGTGGATGCAACAGATTGTCATGTTTGCAATGACGTTATAACCATAGACATATTATAAGTAGACGCAGCATTGACTGCTGTGACGTGAGCAATTTGGCCGCCATCTTGAAGTGGTGATGAGGAGCCGGCAAGCAGCCTAAACTGACAGTTGACAGGTAGCAAACAAAGATGCTGGGCTGGTGTTCAGCGTTTTCCTGCTCAAATGAGCGGACTGTTGAAAGTAGGAATCGGGGGATTACTTTTCACAAGTAAGATTTAACATTAACATGGTTGTATTTTGAGAAGGAGCAAAGATCTTCAATATCTATGTGAAAATCACAAATAAATCTTCTGGGGGAAGAGGGGTTAGTGCGTCTGCCTCACAATACGAAGTTCCTGCAGTCCTGGGTTCAAATCCAGGCTCGGGATCTTTCTGTGTGGAGTTTGCATGTTCTCCCCGTGAATGCGTGGGTTCCCTCCGGGTACTCCGGCTTCCTCCCACCTCCAAAGACATGCACCTGGGGATAGGTTGATTGGCAACACTAAATTGGCCCTAGTTTGTGAATATGAGTGTGAATGTTGTCTGTCTATCTGTGTTGGCCCTGCGATGAGGTGGCGACTTGTCCAGGGTGTACCCCGCCTTCCGGCCGATTGTAGCTGAGATAGGCGCCAGCGCCCCACGCGACCCCGAAAGGGAATAAGTGGTAGAAAATGGATGGATCTTCTGGGTGAGGATGACGCCCCTACAGGTATTTGGTTTACAAACTTTCAGCCTCACCTAAAACAAAATTCACCAGCCGCCACTGATTAGGATGCATTCTCGTTTTAGGCAAAGTATAAGACAATACTTTCTTAACAGTATAATTGTAACCAGGAATAAGTCTTCAAGTAACAATATTTAAATACTAACATTGTTGGGTAAAACAGAATTAGCTTTTATTCTGAATCCAGTGAAACAGATGTGTGGTTTTAGCTGATATAAAGACTACCAAATGAATTGCACTGAGTGGAGGGGATCACCACTCCAAGATGGCGGCCCCGCGTCACATCAGCTCCAGTAGGCAGTAGCGCTCGTTGCTGCGTACCCTTATAAGATGTCTATGGTTATAACCTTAGCAGTGAGTTTACAGCCTCACTGGTTCAACTAAACAGCAAATAAAGTTACGTTACTCAGTCAATAAACGTTAACTTACATTCAAAACGTACCCTTCTTTGTGTAAGTTACCCATCCCTTGGGTACTAATAAACCCTCATACCGTTACAGATGCTGGCTTTTGAACTTTGCGCCTATACAATTCGGATGGTTATTTTCCTCTTGTTTCCGAAGGACACCACGTCCACAGTTTCCAAATATAATTTGAAATGTGGACTCGTCAGACCACAGAACACTTTTCCACTTTGCATCAGTCCATCTTAGATGAGCTTTGGCCCAGCAAAGCCGGCGGCGTTTCTGGGTGCTGTTGATAAATGGGTTTGGCTTTGCATAGTAGTTTTAACTTGCACTTACAGAAGTAGCGACCAACTGTAGTTACTGACAGTGGTGTTATGAAGTGCTCCTAAGCCCATGTGGTGATATCCTTTACACACTGATGCGGTCTGAGGATCAAAAGTCCGTAATATCATCGCTTACGTGCAGTGATTTCTCCAGATTCTCTGAACCTTTTGATGATTTTACGGACCGTAGATCGTAAAATCCCTAAATTCCTTGCAATAGCTCGTTGAGAAATGTTGTTCTAAAACTGTTCGACAATTTGCTTACAAATTGGTGACCCTCCCCCCATCCTTGTTTGTGAATTACTGAGCATTTCATGGAAGCTGCTTTTATACCCAATCATGGCACCCACCTGTTCCCAATTAGCCTGCACACCTGTGGGATGTTCCAAATAAGTTTTTGATGAGCATTCCTCAATTTTATCAGTATTTATTGCCACCTTTACCAACTTCTTTGTCACCTGTTGCTGGCATCAAATTCTAAAGTTAATGATAATTTGCACATAAAAAAATGTTTATCAGTTTGAACATCAAATATGTTGTCTTTGTAGCACATTCAATTAAATGTGGATTTAAAATGATTTGCAAATCATTGTATTCGTTTATATTTACATCGAACACAATTTCCCAACTCATATGGAAACGGGGTTTGTACCATTGTGACACCCAGTGGACATATTTAGAACGGCAGTTTCTTTCTTTAAAAAAAAAAAAAAATGCAGCTCATTTTTATTACTTGGCAAACTCATCACGCGGGCCGAATAAAACCTGTTCGCGGGCCGTACGTTTGACACCCCTGCATTAGGCGCACCAGGCTATAAGGAGCACTGTCGAGTTTTAAGGGGGAAAAAAGGATTTTAGGTCCGGGAAATAAAGTAAATACATGTGAACGGTATCGGTGATGGGCAGCTAGTACATCTGCCTCACAATACGAATGTCCTGAGTAGTCCTGGGTTGAATCCCGGTTTGACAGGTCTCCAGCCGTCACCGTGTGGGTTGCAGTGACAATCGATACAGGACGCATCCTAGCAGGTTTGACTCTGGTTTATTATTTCAATAAACACATTTTCTTGCCAGTCGGTCGCGCCAATTTCTAGCGCGCCCTCTTTTCCTGCTCGTCGCGGCGCACCTTTCTGTGGCCGGTGGCTGCGTCTTCCGCGGGGGCTCATCTCGCTCTGGGTCTCTCTCGTCGCGTTCGTGGTCTTCCTTCTCAGGTGGTTCCTCTCCTATTTCTGCCCCGATTGTTCCTCCTGCTCCCCTTTTATGCTGCAGAAGAAGATGTAGGGATTGAGAGCAAGTGTGTGAACTACGCACCTGACTCTGATGGATGCAGTGTCGCTCCAGGTGTGCCCCGCCTCTCTGCTGCGCTGCATGCTCCGTCTCCTGACCGCCATCTTGGGCCGGACCACCGTTTGTCCGAGCCTGCTGTCGCCTCATCGGCTCCGCCACTCCACACCAGGGCTCTGGATCTTTCTGTGTGGAGTTTGCATGTTATCCCCGTGTCTGCGTGGGTTCCCTCCGGGTACTCCGTCTTCCTCCCACCTCCAAAGACATGCACCTGGGGATAGGTTGATTGGCAACACTAAAATTGGCCCTAGTGTGTGAATGTGAGTGTGAATGTTTTCTGTTTATCTGTGTTGGCCCTGCAAAGAGGTGGCGACTTGTCCAGGGTGTACCCCGCTGATAGGTATCGGCAGAATAAAACGGTGAGCGGAACATTGCCGCTGTATGTGCTGTGTGTGGTTAAATTGTGCAACTTTCGCGGTTCCACTGCATTAACAAGGGAATGCTAGCATGTCCCCCTCACACCCAGCAGTGACACCCGTGTAGATGATGATGGATGAGGTGACTTACGCCGCACGCCCAAAATCACCCCTTCTGTCTTTCTATTGCTGTGTGACAAAATATTTGCAGCATGGAGTGAGCGATCGCAATGCATGAAATATCCCCATTATTATTATTATTATTATTATTAATCATTGAGTATCAGGAGGGTTGTGTGTGCATGTGTGAGTGTGAGGGGAGCCGCCTCCTCGATTTGCATGTCTGCTGTAAGCATCTGTCATCATCATCATCATCATCATCCTCAAGGCGCTGCAAAATAGTGAGGCAGGCCCACTCTCGAGGGGAGGGACACACTTTCCGGCCTTTGCTGCATAGACATCAAATCCTTCCTAAACGCCGCCTCAGCCGCACGGACGCCCGTTTTCTCCGCTCGCAGGTTTCTTAATGATCACGGCGGATGCATCCACTTCAGGTGAAGGGGAGGTCGCCGCAGAATGGTACGGCCTGATGGATGGGAGAGTGAGAGTCTGTGTTTGTGAGCGGAATAGTAAAGAAGAGCCCCCCAAGACAGTAGCGTAGTGGTGGTGGTGAGGGGAGAGGGAGCTGGAGCGGAGGCACGGAGCCAGAAAATTGCATTGCGTGCTCAGTGATTAGTTTACTCCCCCCCCCCCTCCCTCCTCCTCCTCCTCCTCCTCAGGTCTTCGCCACCGACTCCCTCCCCACCAGTCCCCTCGTCTCGCCACTTCCCCTCGCTTTCCTCCACTCGCACTGTCACTACATCACACTGTCACTACTGCCCATTCGTACCCTCCGCTTCCTCGCATCTTATCTCCAACGCCTCGCCCCTCCATCTCTGTCTATCCCGCCGCCCCCTTGGTGTGTGCTGACTTGGCTCTTACCTCCACTCGAAAATGCGACATAACTACTGCCAAAAACAAACAAATTACCTGTCACTCCAACATTGTTATCATTCATTTCCACGTAACACCGAACACAAACAGTAAGGATCAGAGTCGTGTGTAGAGCGCAAGGAAAACCCGGTTTTAAGCGATCTCCTCAATGATTGGTCGAAAGGCAGTCATGTGACTACAGGGCGCCATGTGTACTTTGAAGCCGCAGCTGAGCGACAATGCACTTCCTCATTATACATTTATTTCAATTGAAGAGTGTCGTGTAAACGTTTACGGCCACTGGCAGAAAATGCGGAAAGCAATTTCGTACGTTTCCCGCAACCCGGAAAGGAGAAGTGAAGGGAATTATATTTATATAGCGCCTTTCTCTTGTGACTCAAAGCGCATTACATTGTGAAACCCAATATCTGAGTTACATTTCTATACCAGTGTGGGTGGCACTGGGAGCCATACTTGCCAACATTGAGACCTCCGATTTCGGGAGGTGGGGGGGCGTGGTCGGGGGTGGGGCGAGGGCGTGGTTGGGGGGCGTGGTTAAGAGAGGCGGCGTATAATTCACCAACTCAAGTATTTCATATATATATATATATATATATATATATATATATATATATATATATATATATATATATATATATATATATATATGTATGAAATACTTTAAGTGAATTCTAGCTATATATATTTATTTTATTATATATATAAATAAAAGAAATAGTTGAATTTCCGACGGCACCTATCAAATACACAGTAATAAAAACACAGTTGTTCTACTAACTGTACTGTGCTTGCTCGTTACTAAAAAAAAAAACAACACTTACCTTTCACTATTTCAGTAACCTTTGTTCTGCCTTTTGCGTATTGGCAAGCGATCTCCGAATCCGGGAACATTCTTCACGGATTTGTTGTAGACATCCGCAAATGAGAACGGGATGTTGCTTCCAGCTATCAGCATAGCCATCTTTGTTTCAGCATAAGATACACCATAGGGTCTCCATTTTGCGAGGTGGGCCATAATACTGGGTTGTGAACGATGCTGCACTGCGGACGCTTTGTGCTTTGCTGACTGACCGTTCATGGCTGAATATCCGTTCACCGTGTTCAATGGAGAAGTCTGTTCTACAAAATTTACAGGCAACATACCCCTTCCCCTTCGAACTCTCTTGGATAAACGGAAATTATTGTTTCCAATCGTTCTGGAACTTGCAAAGGTATTTCTTCATTTTGCTCGTCGACGGTGTAATATATTGGGTTAGAGTCAATAACCAGGCGACGTGATGAAGTTTTGTCTCTTTACTGTGGGCTTCAGAACAGACATTCTATTCTATGTACAGTAGATGGCAGTATTGTCCTGTTTAAGAGGGTCACAACATTGAGGCAGGTTCTCATGGAGCTGGAGTGGGCGTGGCCTCCAGCTCCGTCTGAATTTCGGGAGATTTTCGGGAGAAAATTTGTCCTGGGAGGTTTTCGGGAGAGGCGCTGAATTTCGTGAGTCTCCAGGAAAATCTGGGAGGGTTGGCAAGTATGCTGGGAGCTGGTGGGTAAAGTGTCTTGCCCAAGGACACAACGGCAGTGACCAGGTTGGCAGAAGCGGGGATCGAACCTGGAACCCTCAAGTTGCTGGCACGGCCACTCTACCAACCGAGCTATACAAGAAAAATGTGGGAAGTGAAAGTTCGCCATGACAATAACAACAGTTTCTTGTGTGAGGTAAGCGAGCATACATATCAAATCCATCAATCAATCAAAGTTTACTTATATAGACGTAAATCACGAGTGTCTCAAAGGGTTGCACAAGCCACAACGACATCCTCGGCTCAGATCCCACATCATGGCAAGGAAACTCTCAACCCACTGGGATGACAATGAGAAACCTTGGAAGGGACCCCCCGAATCCTAAATAACACTAAACAAGCGCCACAGTTTACATCTGCTGTGACAACTACAAACACACTAACCACCACCAGGAGTCAGTGTAGCGTACCCAGATGTGTGCAAGGGATTCTGGGTATTTGTTTTGTTGTGTGTATGTTGCGTTACGGTGCAGATGTTCTCCCAAAATGTGTTTGTCATTCTTGTTTGGTGTGGGTTCACAGTGTGGCGCATGTTTGTAACAGTGTTGAAGTTGTTTGTACAGCCACCCTCAGTGTGACTTATATGGCTGTTAACCAAGTATGTGTTGCATTCACTTGTGTTTGTGAAAAGCCATATGTATTGCTTGACTGGGCCGGTACACAAAGGCAGTGCCTTTAAAGTTTATTGGCTCGCTGTACTTCTCCGTAGAGCGGCGTTTTAAAAAGTCATAAATCTCACTTTTAGAAATCAATACCGATAATTGCCGATATTTCATTTAAAAACATTTATCGGCCGATAATATCGGCAGTCCAATATTATTGGACATCTCTATAAAGAATATTTCCTGACTAGGCAACTCACTACTGCCATCCAATGTCTCGGAATTGTAACTTCACGCAAACGCCACTGTGGACTGGACAGCACAGTTATCAACTCATTGTTATTCCATCCATCCATCCATCCATCCATTTTTTACCGCTTGTCCCGTTCAGGGTCGCGGGGGGTCGCTGGAGCCTATCTCAGCTGCATTTGGGTGGAAGGCAGTGTACACCCTGGACAAGTCGCCACCTCATCGCAGGATCAACACAGATAGACCGACAACATTCACACTCACATTCACACACTAGGGCCAATTTAGTGTTGCCAATCAACCTATCCCCAGGTGCATGTCTTTGGAAGTGGGAGGAAGCCGAAGTACCCAGAGGGAACCCACTCAGGCACGAGGAGAACATGCAAACTCCACACAGAAAGATCCCAAGCGCGGGATTGAACTCAGGACAACTCAGGACATTCGTATTGTGAGGCACATGCACTAACCCCTCTTCCACCGTGCTGCCCACACTGCTATTTATTTATGTATTTTGTTTAATTCAATTTGATTTTTAAACAAATTAACACATGCATAAGCACTTAAAATTGGTACCGTTGAGTACTGGTATCAATTCCCACACACAGGGAATTGGTACAGTATCTATTCAAATGTGAAAGGTATCCATCCTTAGCCTTCAGTCAACTCTGGCTGGCAGCCACCATTTCTATTGTCTACATGTAAGTAGTGCTGTGAACCGACATCTTTGTTCTTCCCTGCTGTCTCCTGTCATCGATCTGTGCTGTTTATAGTTGTCTGGTACACTTCTGCAATATTGTGGTGCATCTAAATTGCCATCATTTTGCCCTTCTATCCAACATAAAATCCTCAACATGATGTTGCAATGGCGAGGGACATTAAAAGCCAGTCCTCTTGTGCTCCTTTTCTCTTTTTTTGGCGAGCAACTGGGTCAAGCCTTTTCTTTTAATCTCGCATGTAATCTGCTCCTCCCACTTCAGGCGGTACCCGCTCCAAAAGAGAAAATAAAAGTTGGTAAGAGGGCAGAGTGGCTTTTCTGGCTTTAATGTAACAACACAATGACAACGAATAATGGCTGCGAACAGCGGTGGAGTCACGTCAGTCTCGTTAGAGCTGCAACATGTGTCCACCTTTGCCTTTTACACAGAAGCCAGCAGTGACAAGATATTTCTGTAACAGTCACACTTTGACACCGATAGTTGTATGCGTGACACCATCTGGACTCGATTATAACACTGTACTTCCCCTCAAAAAAGTCTGCAAAAGACAGGTGCACTACGGATTTATGGGCACATTCCACAAAATCAGTGCTATTTGTGTCCCCAAATAAAACATAAATACACCTTGCACAGTACAATACACAGAAAAAAGCCATTCGTTATTAGGGGTTTCTTGAGCAACCTTCTTGATATCCGCCTGATATCTGCAAAAAAAAAAGAAGAAAGATATTACATTGGCTTTCATGTAAAATCGCTAATACAAACAGTCCTGCAGCTTGTGCAAAGCTGGACAGCGAGTCAACATCCAAATGTCCTCGAATAATCACACAAAGTTGTTCTATTTTGTATTTTAGTGAAGTCATTTACTAAAACAAGGTCGGCAACAGGCTTCTAGTAAAATCACATACACATAAGAGGTCTCCAAGGCAGAAATGTGTTTGGAAGAATCCAGTAACAAATGTGTCCGCATCATTTGATTTACTGTGTCATGATCTTAACTCAATGAATTATTGTGAAAACTTGGTATCAACAAAAGAAATACCACTCCACCTCAACTTAAAGACAGCATAAGTCAGGGGTGTCAAACTCAAATACAGAGTGGGCCAAAATTTAAAACCGAACAAAGCCGCGGGCCAAGGTTGAAGAAATTAACCTTTTAATAGGGACCCAAACAAGTTTTGCATTGAATATTGAACAAGCAAGGCTCATATAACTGTATAGTGACATGCAAAATGGAGTTTCAAATAATAATAATAATAATAAAAAAATATCAATGGCATATCAAATAAAATTTAAATAAAAAATTAACGCCTCTTTTCGGCGGTGGGGTTAAGGTGGACGGGGTTTGGTGAAAGCGGGTGGTGTATATTGTAGCGTCCCGGAAGAGTTAGTGCTGCAAGGCGTTCTGGGTATTTGTTCTGTTGTGTTTATGTTGTGTTACGGTGCGGATGTTCTCCCGAAATGTGTCATTCTTGTTTGGTGTGGGTTCACAGTGTGGCGCATATTTGTAACAGTGTTAAAGTTATTTTTACAGCCACCCTCAGTGTGACCTGTATGGCTGTTGACCAAGTATGCCTTGCATTCACTTATGTGTGTGTATAAGCCGCATATATTATGTGACTGGGCCGGCACGCTGTTTGTATAGAGGAAAAGCGGATGTGGAGACAGGCTGTAGAGAACGCCAAAGGCAGTGCCTTTAAAGCCCACCCCAAATATTGTTATCCGGGATGAAATTCGGGAGGAGCACTGAACTTCGGTAGGGTTGGCAAGTAAGAGTTTTAGCGGTGAATGCGGTGTTACAGCGGCGGGCCAGCTCTAATGTTAATTTGATATTGCCTCAAGGGCCAAGTGAAATTACACGGCGGGCCAAATTCCCGCGGGCCAGAGTTTGACACCCATGGCATAAGTCCATTCCAGACAGTAAATGATAAAGAGGTTAGTGTTTTTCATACCTACCATTGTTTTCTGTTTGGGTCATTTTACTGGATGAAGCTTTTTCTAATATTCCACTCTACAAAATAATACATATATGTATGAGTTGTGCTGATACTAATATCGATAGCCAATAATCAAAGTTTTGATATCAGTATCGGCAGCACGGTGGAAAAGGGGTTAGTGCATCTGCCCCACAATACGAAGGTCCTGAGCAGTTTTGGGTTCAATCCCAGGCTCGGGATCTTTCTGTGTGGAGTTTGCATGTTCTCCCTGTGACTGCCTGGGTTCCGTGAGGGTACTCCGGCTTCCTCCCACTTCCAAAAACATGCACCTGGGGATAGGTTGATTGGCAACAATAAATTGGCCCTAGTGTGTGAATGTGAGTGTAAATGTTGTCTGTCTATCTGTGTTGGCCCTACGATGAGGTGGCGACTTGTCCAGGGTGTACACTGCCTTCCGCCCAAATGCAGCTGAGATAGGCTACAGCGACCCCCTGGCCCCAAAAGGGACAAGCGGTAGAAAATGGATGGATATCAGTATCGTATCAGAAGTGAAAAAGTTGGAATACCCCTTTTCATTATTATAAACATATAATAATGGTGTATTTTTTTAATTAATTATTAAACTTAAAAACAGCAAAAGTGACCCTTTTCTTTCATGATCACAGCTTTTGATGATGATTTGTGGCCAACTTTTTATCCGATATTTCTATGTTTTGTTTATGTCCTGGCTTTTTGTTTGCAATTTTACCTGAAGTTCTTTGCATGGGTGGACTATCAAAACCCTTGAGAGGTGTGGATGTCCAGTGTTTTCCACAGGACCACAATTATGACGTATTAATTTATCCGATTTGTATAATTTAAAAAACAGTGAGTCAAAAACATGAAAAGCTGAACAAACATCTCTAGATGTACAAACGTTCTTCTGTCCGTTCTTTTTTTTTTCTTTTTCTAAATGTCACAAACAAAACTCAACGGCATGTGAGTACTCTGGGAAAGGAGATGGGGCCACATGAGACATGATTTCATGTCCAAGTCGCCAAAACAATGTCGTAAAATTGTCATTCTGCGCTTGGGGAGACATCATGGATGGCAACTTGGTCAGCATATTTCTGTCAGCCACCTCCTCAATGCTGTCTAGTGGGCAACCTAGGACGAAGTCAGCTCTCTTAATCAGTTTATTAAGTCTACTCCTGTCTATAGTCACTAAGAAAAGGTATAGACCTAAAAATCCCCACAGGAAAGCCTGTCGTAACTTCTTAGACAATGTGAAGCCCCCACACCCTTTGAGTCCTAATCCTATTACCATTGACTTTGGCTGTGATCTCATGATAACACTGATCACAGCTGCAGTGGGCTATTCATCTGCTGAATAAAGAAATCATCGTCATTTAATTAAGCCTGTCCTTCATTTGATTACTCATCTGGATATTGAACGTGACGACCTGTTGCCTTTGAACATCTTAAATGTCCAGTTGAAGTGATCAATAGGAACGATGATGTGCGATAGAGTCCCTTTGTTTGATCTGTGGTTTCATCAGTTATGGGACAACAATATGTGAAATGTGCCCAGATTCCCATTAATCTCCGTTAAAATGGTTCATGTTATGATTTTTACTTGTGGTCCACCGAACATGTAAAGGTGTCTCTTTGGTCAAAATCTTGCGTAGGTTATGTTTTACAGACCTATGTCTGTTTTACAGACCTATGTGCCAAATATACATATATACTAGGGGTGTAACTGTACACAAAAATGTTGGTTCGGTACGTACCTCGGTTTAGAGGTCACGGTTCGGTTCATTTTCGGTACAGTAAGAAAACAACAAAATATAAATTTTTTGGGTTATTTATTTACCACATTTGTAAACAATGGCATAACATACATATACACACAGGGTCCATTGCCAGGGTTTATTTGGTCAACATATATAAAATTAAAACTAAAAAGGATAAGGCTCAGAATGGTTTCTTAACAAAACCTTTCTACATATAAAGTGCTTTTTTTGATTGATTGATTGATTGATTGATTGAGACTTTGGCAGTAAGAGGATATATGGGCTTATTGTTCTTCCACCATAGAAGTGGGTCAAAATCTAGTTTTTAATGCAATACAGCAACCCCCCGGGACCCCGGACGAGACAAGTGGTAGAAAATGGATGGATGGATGGTCTTAAATCTGCTGCTATAAAAAACATTTGTTATTGCTGGAGAGGCTGCTTGAATGTGGTGGTGACGCTTCAAATGGATTAGCATGTTTGACGTGTTGGCAGAAGCATACCCTACTGCTGCTCAACAATGTCGGCAAACCTCCGTCCTCCATTGTTGTGAAGTGAAGTGAAGTGAATTATATTTATATAGCACTTTTTCTCGAGTGACTCAAAGCGCTTTACATAGTGAAACCCAATATCTAAGTTACATTTAAAACAGTGTGGGTGTCACTGGGAGCAGGTGGGTAAGGTGTCTTGCCCAAGGACACTACAGCAGTGACTAGGATGGCGGAAGCGGGGATCAAAACTGCAACCCTCAAGTTGCTGGCACGGCCACTCTATCAACCGAGCTATACTGCCCCGTTGTATAGCACCGCGGAGCCAAAGTGTTCCCAAACGGGAGATGTTAACGAGGCAGGAGGGTCTTCCAGCTCTGGCTTTTACATGTTGTCCTGGCCCGGTCGCTGCTAGCATGCCGTGTGTTGTGCCTCGCTCTGCATTGTTTACGCAACGTGCGGTGCGCTACCTAATATTTCCGTGTGGAAAATCGTTCGGTACACCTCCGAACCGAACCAAAATCCCCGTTCCGAAACGGTTCAATACAAATACATGTACCGTTACACCCTTAATATATACTGTATATTTAAGAAGTATGGAAAAAAAACGCAAACACAATTCTACTGGTTAATAAAGACTGTGTGTGAAGGGCAATATGAAGTTATTTTGGCTTCAAAACTATCAATAAAGTTGACGCTTTAAACACGGAAGCGCCACTCTACAAGCGGTGCTTTAAAACATGCCTCGCCAAAAGTGGAATTAAAGTATTACAATAATTGCTCTAAACTGAGGCAAACATTTGAATAACAATCATCCAGACCTGTAAAAGGAGTTTAAAAGTAATGCAGTTAACTAGCTCCCCTGCTGTGCACATACAGATAAGTAGTTACTCACACAACTGGCTTGTTGCCAATTATTAGCGCAGTCAAATCCGCCCATGTAGCAAAACCTAATGCTTGGAAAAAGACTGAATTGTGTCATAAATTCCTACAAATTTTGTTTTGTCTTTAACAATGTGTGTTTTACCTCTTACATGGCTTAGCTGTGTACTATATTGCTTTTAGTATTTCGTAATTATTTTATTTCTCTTAAAGCACAGAACAAGAGTGGCAAACATAAACCATGAATCATTTAATACAATGTCAATGAAGCTTTTTATTGTATTCAAACCTAATGCTAGATTATGTCGGGCTATATGTAACAAAGAACAATTTTAGATGAGTGCAATAAGGGAAGCAGAGCGTGTTTAATGACTTTTAATTTGTATTTTAGTCTTCTAAAATTGTTCTCTGAATACAATGACAAACATATGTGTAATGCATTGTAAGATTTTCTGTCAAAATTAATCTAATAATGACATTTGTTTGTGGTGTATTTTTTTTTGAAGTATCAAAAAGTATCGAAATACGTAGTCTTTTGTATGGAAGCCCACAATTTGGTGCTTCGCCCCTGCATAGGATATGCACACAGTAGGGCTGGGCTATTATACGATCCTGATTTGAGTTCGATCACGGTGATCAGCTGTTAGCATATTTCCTCGATCAAACATGGCGGAAATGTCTGTTAGAATTTACCGCAGCAATGATGTTTGGTATAATCCTGTACAGAACAACCCGCCTTTATTGACCGTGATCCTGTGTGTGTATGTGAATGTGTGTATGTTTGTGTACTTTTGGATGTTTGTGTGTCTGTGTGCGCGACCATCTCCTTCCACCGTTGCGAAAGCCAGTCTCTTCACGACGTAATTAATGTTCAATCAGTGATGTGCCTCTTCCTCTTACACAGTGACTTTAGTATTACTATCTGCTGCAGCTCACCAGTAATCCTGCCCAAATGTGGACTTGACGGCACTCACAGAAGGTCTATGTGACTGTATTGGTCCCGACTGGGAGAATCAACGCACCCACTCCTTTAATCAGAAAAGGCATATTTCATATCTAAATATTCTTAATCAAACTTCTTGTTCATGTTTCTGTACATATTCCACCCCTCTGATATAACATGTACTAAAACCACTCTGCAGACAGACACTTTGTGTTCGTTTTGTTTGATTGTGGATAGAAAAACATTTTGTTCCTAAAAAAAATCATTAAACTTGTATTAATTGTATATATATTATTTTACAATAGCTCAAATTCAAAACTGCACTTTATTGTATTTCCATTCTATTTAAGATACAAAATTTGAGTTTTAAAAACTCCACGATGTGGGTCACCGCTTGTTGTTTAGCAAAGCACTGGTGAGAAGCACTGATGAACATACTTGCCAACCCTCCCGATTTTTCAGGGAGACTCCCAAATTTCAGTGCCCCTCCCGAAAATCTCCCGGGGCAACCATTCTCCAGAATTTCTCCCGATTTCCACCCGGACAACAATATTGGGGGCGTGCCTTAATGGGACTGCTTTTAGCGTCCTCTACAACCTGTTGTCATGTCCTCTTTTCGTTCATTCAAACAGCACGTCGGCCCAGCCACAGAATATATGCGGCTTTTACACACACACACATAAGTGAATGCAAGGCATACTTGGTCAACAGCCATACAGGTCACACTGAGCGTGGTCGTATAAACAACTTTAACACTGTGACAAATATGTGTCACACTGTGAACTCACACCAAACAAGAATGACAAACACATTTCGGGAGAATATCCGCACCGTAACACAACATAATCCAACCCAACCCCGCCCACCTCAACCCCCAGCCACCCACCTCAACATCACCCCACTATCTCCCGAATTCGGCGGTCATTTGGCATGTATGCTGATGTACACAAGTGATTAACACATTCAAATAATAATTTACCATTTGAAAGTGTTGTTTAGTAAATGTTAACCTGATATAAAAGTCTTGTAGTATTCACTACACCACGGATACTTAGTTTACTGCAGACTATTTGTGGTGACAAGCAAAAAAAGCGCTTTGCGAGGAGGTGTTGTATATTTTATGGTCGTGTGATGGGTAATGAGCCAAGGAGATGCCAAGAGGAATCGTCGAACAAAAAGCTTTATTTGTTCCAGCAAGCCTCAGACAGGAACTGCAGTTTCCCGGAGAAGGAATGGGCCAAATCTCTTCTGCTGTCCTCTCTGACCACTGTGCTTCAATACCTTTTACACGAAGACCCCTACTCTTTGTAACACTAGCCTTTGAGACGGCCAGTCTGGCCGGTTCAAGCTTTCCTTGACATTATTCCTCTGCTCTGGCTATCCTCTATATCAGGGGTCGGCAACCCGCGGCTCCGGAGCCGCATGCGGCTCTTCGATCACTCTGATGCAGCTCAGCTTGTCACGACCAGGGTGCATTCGCGCCCTCATCCTTGTGCTCTGCTTGTCAAACCTCGGGACACGCCCACGGCCGCGCACATCCAGGGACGCGCCGTGCGCGTCTCCGTCCTGCAGCAGCTGGCGGCTACTGCAGGACAGAGACGCCGACAAAGACATGTGGGTGTCCAAGTTAAAGCGCTTGACAGCGGACTTTGAAGATGTTTCACGCTAGAACGCCGTTGTTGCTCGGAATCACAAATGGTGTGATACTGAAAACCTCCCCAAGCCAGACAAACTTGTGTTCCAAACTTGGAACGCTATCCCCAACTTTTATGTGAACATGAAAAAGTATGCACTTGGAGTCCTGTCCATCTTTGGATCCACGTATGTATGTGAGCAGGTGTTTTCCAACATGAACTTTATTAAAAACAAACATCACACACGCCTGATAGATGAGAGTTTACAATCCTGTGCGAAGATAAAGGTGACATCATACAGCCCTGATGGGGAGACGCTGTGCGCTGCGGTTCAAGAGCAGAAATCACATTGACCGCTTATCCGAGGTTGGGTCCCGGGGGCAGCAGCCTAAGCAGGGAAGCCCAGACTTCCCTCTCCCCAGCCACTTCATTTAGCTCTTCCCGGGGGATCCCGAGGCGTTCCCAGGCCAGCCGGGAGACATAGTCTTCCCAACATGTCCTGGGTCTTCCCCGTGGCCTCCTACCGGTTGGACGTGCCCTGAACACCGTCCTCAGGAGGCGAACCACCTCATCTGGCTCCTCTCGATGTGAAGGAGCAGCGGCTTTACTATGAGTTCCTCCCGGATGACAGAGCTTCTCACCCTATCTCTAAGGGAGAGCCCCGCCACCCGGCGGAAGAAACTCATTTCGGCCGCTTGTACCCGTGATCTTATCCTTTCTGTCATGACCCAAAGCTCATGACCATAGGTGAGGATGGGAACGTAGATCGACCGGTAAATTGAGAGCTTTGCCTTCCGGCTAAGCTCCTTCTTCACCACAATGAATCGGTACAACGTCCGCATTACTGAAGACGCCGCACCGATGCGCCTGTCGATCTCACGATCCACTCTTCCCTCACTTGTGAACAAGACTCCTGGGTACTTGAACTCCTCCACTTGGTGCAGTGTCTCCGCCCCAACCCGGAGATGGCACTCCACCCTTTTCCGAGAGAGAACCATGGACTCGGACTTGGGGGTGCTGATTCTCATTCCGGTCGCTTCACACTCTGCTGCGAACCATTGAACATTGACCAAGTATGATTGTGGAAAGGGGCGTGGCGCACGCGTTCCCTGCGGGCGGGGTGTGTGCAGGGGCCGGCCACGAAGCGGCAACAGGTGAGTGGATACCTCAACTGGAACGAGTTATCTAATCACCTGTTCCTTTATTTGGCAGCGCTGGAGACCATGAGGGTAGGCAGAGAGCTGCACAGAGGGACGAGAACGGTTGTGTGGGAGCTGAAAAGCAGACGCCGAACTGTTGTGTGAAAGAGGAAAATAAAACTGTGTGAAACTCTAAAGCAGGCAGTGGTGATCCAGTCTACCCGACGGGTGCGGGAAAGGAGAGGAGGGAAACGTCCACAATGATAACAATTTTAATTTCCTATAATTTTGCATATATTCACAATTTTTAATTGTTCAGTGAAATAGACGTTTTATTATTTTGGTTGCCAGCTGACTGCACGGCGCCAGTAAAAGGTTGACAGCACAGAGAGAGAGAACGGCATTTTTGGTTCTCTGCCAGTGGATAATTTAAGTTTTGTGTTTTGTTTTTTCATTACTACAAGGAGGACTTAAATAGACATTAAGTATTTTACTTAACCTTCAACCCGATGTTTTTTTCGAAGTTAAAAACGTTTTGTTGCATGCAGAAATTTGATTTTATTTTCTCTGAAGTTGTTCATTGATTTCATAAATGTAACCCATAATAGTTTGTCTATACATAGCACAAAGCAAAAAAAAAAGTTTATATGCAGTGTTATTTCATTTTATTTTATTTATTTATTTATTTTTTAATTGATTTTTTTGTTTTTTTGTTTTTTATTTTTGTCCTGTAAAGCTTCTCAGGCAAATCATATAGTTGATGTAGATGCCCATACAGGCTGTTCAGATTTACTTTACAAAAGAGAAGTGTAGGATTCTTTTCTTGTTGCCTTATTTGTATGTGACTTTATTAAACGTAGTTATATTATCATTTGGTACAGCCGGGCCGGAGCAGGAGGGGATAGAAAGAGAAAAAAAGGAAGACACAGGGGGAAATTGTGGGGATAAGAGGAGGATTAGACAGTGTAATTTCATTTTAAATTTCAAGAGAGTTTTGTGGCTCCCATGGTTTTCTTTAATTTGTGAAGCGGGTCAAAATGGCTCTTTGAGTGGTAAAGGTTGCCGACCCCTGCTCTATATATATCTACCTGTTTGCATTATCTCTCCTAAAATCCAACTGCTACTGTCTTTTAAATTCCCCAATGTCGTGGGGGGTAGAGCCTCCTCTCTGGACGAACTGTAATGGACATTTGCACTGTTGCCCTTAGAAGAATAATCCTTCAAAGGATTCTGTGACCAAATACAAACACGTTACCTCCGATCATATGATAAAATTGTACATGATATAATTCACTTAAGAGGAAAAGTTGTCCTCTTTACCCCCACAAAACGTACCGAAAAAGAAGCGAAAAGGTGGCCCTAGAAACAGGTAGGGACCGTAGCGTGGGTTCCCTGTACTGTTGCACCTCTTGTAAACACAATCATAAAAATGTACAAAATGACAATAAACAGCTGTTAGCATTAATTACCTCAATCAAACATGGAGAAAATGACTGCTGCAAAATACTGCAGTAGTAAACAGTAGGGCTGCGGTACTCGGTATGACTCTACACGGGACAATCTGCTTTAATCTTACAAAAAATGTTGATATTAATCGAGATTAAATGATTTGAAAAAATTAATCGTGATACATTCTTTTGCCGTGTCGCCGAGCCCTAATACTGGTTGCCAATTGTCATAATGGGCAGCTCCAAGAAAGGTCCAATGTTCAAAGTTTTATTCGTCACATGCAGAGTACACCACAGTGAAATGCTTTTTTCCATGCTCTTCAGATACAGCGTACAGTGGGATCCAAACATTAGTTACAGAAAATACACTAAATACAAAAAATATTCCAAAAAAATGAATAGTTCTGATGTACATTAATTACAAGACAAGAAGTTGCACAATAAGTCACAGAAGTTATGGTAGAAGTATCAGTACAGGTAGAAGTACAGTAGTCAAGTACAGTACCAGTGCAAGATCAAATAGTATAACAGTACCGTATTTTTCGGACTATAAGTCGCAGTTTTTTTTCATAGTTTGGCCGGGGGTGCGACTTATACTCAGGAACGACTTATGTGTGAAATTATTAACACATTACCGTAAAATATCGAATAATATTATTTAGCTCATTCACGGAAGAGACTAGACGTATAAGATTTCATGAGATTTAGCGATTAGGAGTGTCAGATTGTTTGGTAAACGTATAGCATGTTCTATATGTTATAGTTATTTGAATGACTCTTACATAATATGTTACGTTAACATACCAGGCACCTTCTCAGTTGGTTATTTATGCGTCATATAAAGAACACTTATTCAGCCTGTTGTTCACTATTCTTTATTTATTTTAAATTGCCTTTCAAATGTCTATTCTTGGTGTTGGGTTTTATCAAATAAATTTTCCCAAAAAATGCGACTTATACTCCAGTGCGATTATATATGTTCTTTTCCTTCTTTATTATGCATTTTCGGCAGGTGCGACTTATACTCCGGAGCGACTTATACTCCGAAAAATACGGTATATACTGTATAGGAAACAACAGATATTAAGGTGTCCACAGTTCTTTGGCAGTTGGGTAGTGACAGTAGTATGAACAAAGGTAATGGAACAGTATGACTTCTTTATACTCTTGTTTTTACATTATTTAGAGTCATTGAATGAAGAGTATTGTAGTCCGTTATTTACAGTGGTAAGTAAAGTGATTCTCGTACTACAATACTTTTCATTCAATGACTGTGGGTGCCATTTGCTTGTTGTAATCTTTCAAACTAAACTCATTTGTTCAACTGTAAGTCTAATTACACTCATACTGAAACTACTCAAAATATGCATTTGGTTATTCTCTGGCAACTTTTTGTGACAAGGTTCCTGAGCCGAAGATGACTGGTTTGAGTCACAGGACTGAAAGTAGCATGAATTTTTTTTTTTTGCATAGAATACATGAAATACATGAAATATTGGATGCTAATAATACTTGATTAACACTTAACTCTTCAATCTGAAGTTCAATTATAAATCCCCACATGTTTTTTTCTTGCCGTATCAGCAAAAAGAAATGTACGGTTGGCTTTTTTGAAGCTCTCAGGAGAAATCCCAATCTACTCCATCGCAGAGCACATGTATAAAACATGATGAACAACTGACCCTCTTTTCACCCACTGTTTGGGTGTTTTCTCTGGCAATTATTTGTGGCAAGATTGTGAGCTTTTGCTTATGGCAGGGGTGTCAAACTCATTTTAGCTCAGGGCCCACATGGAGGGAAATCTATTCCCAAGTGGGCCAGAATTCAAAAAACATGGCATGATAACTTAAAAATAAAGACAACTTCAGGTTGTTTTCTTCGTTTTAGCTGTTTATAAAAGCACCAAGTCATTGAATATCAATGTGTTTCATATAATAAATAAAGTGTTTGTCTATTATCTACATGTGCTTTGTGGACTTGGAGAAGGCATTCGACCGTGTCCCTCGGGAAGTCCTGTAGGGAGTGCTCAGAGAGTATGGGGTAACGGACTGTCTGATTGTGGGAGTCCGCTCCCTGTACGATCAGTGTCAGAGCTTGGTCCGCATTGCCGGCAGTAAGTCGGACACGTTTCCAATGAGGGTTGGACTCTGCCAAGGCTGCCATTTATCACCGATTCTGTTCATAACTTTTATAGACAGAATTTTTTAGGCGCAGTCAAGGCGTTGAGGGGATCCGGTTTGGTGGCTGCAGGAATAGGTCTCTGTTTTTTGCAGATGATGTGGTCCTGATGGCTTCATCTGGCCAGGATCTTCAGCTCTCACTGGATCGGTTCGCAGCAGAGTGTGAAGTGACTGGGATGAAAATCAGCATCTCCAAGTCCGAGTAAATGGTTCTCGTCGTGAAAGGTTGGAGTGCCATCTCCAAGTTGGGGAGGAGGTCTTGCCCCAAGTGGAAGAGTTAAAGTTCCTCGGAGTCTTGTTCACGAGTGAGGGAAGAGTGGAACGTGAGCTTGACAGGCGGATCGGTGCGGCATCTTCAGTAATGCGGACGTTGTACCGATCCGTTGTGGTGAAGAAGGAGCTGAGCCGGAAGGCAAAGCTCTCAATTTACCGGTCGATCTATGTTCCCATCCTAACCTATGGTCATGCGCTTTGGGTTATGACCAAAAGGATAAGATCACGGGTACTAGCAGCCCAAATGAGTTTCCTCCGCCGGATGGCAAGGCTCTCCCTTACAGATAGGATGAGAAGCTCTACCATCCGGGAGGAACTCAAAGTAAAGCCGCTGCTCCTCCACATCGAGAGGAGCCAGATGAGGTGGTTCGGGCATCTGGTCAGGATGCCACCCAAACGCCTCCCTAGGGAGGTGTTTGCGGCACGTCCGACCGGCAGGAGGCCATAGGGAAGACCCAGGACACGTTGGAAAGACTACGTCTCCCGGCTGGCCTGGGAACGCCTCGGGATCCCCGGGAGGAGCTGGACAAAGTAGCTGGGGAGATGGAATTTTGGGCTTCTCTGCGTGGGCTGCTGACCCGACCTCAGAAAAGCGAAAGAAAATGGATAGATGGATGGATATATTATCAATATCTAACATGATGTATCATTCTAACTGACCTTTTATGTAACATGATTAGCAAATAAAATGTACTTTTGAAGTTATTCTCCCATATTTCTGCACAATAACTCAGATTCCCAAGTGGTGAAATCATGGCATGATAACGTAAAAATAAAGACAACTTCAGGTTGTTTCACTTTGGCCAAAAATAGAACAAGCACATTCTGAAAACGTACAAATCACAAAAAAAATCCTTTGGACAAAACACTTCCAATTTGTTGAAAATTCAGAGGAAATTGGTGCGGCTTCAAAAACACAATGATCTTGGACTTTGACTCAGTGTATCTACAAAACCAAGATTACACTTTAAGTGGGGTTGAACAAAAACACAACATGTAAACTCTTCTCTGTATCAAGTACCTCCTTTGTCATGTCCACGTATCAAGTTAAGTTGACGTTAAAGTACCAAGGATTCTCACACACACATTAGGTGTGGTGAAATTTGTCCTCTGCATTTGACCCATCCCCTTGTTCACCCCCTGGGAGATGAGGGGAGCAGTGGGCAGCAGCGATGACCGCGCCTGGGAATCATTTTTGTTGATTTAACCACCCAGAGCTAACTCAACAAACCGTAATAAAGGGTTACGTTAACTTTTCCCGTGGGTTAGAAACAGGGTGACATAAAACGGCAGGTTTTCGGTTTCATCTGGGTCCAGGAGGAGCCACATTACCCCTTTACTGAAAACCTCTTGCTTGACACCGGTATACACCGATTGTTTGCCTAACAGAATTGCTATTGTGACATCCAGTGGACACATTTAGAACAGAAGTTTCTTTTGTCCAAAAAAAAAAGCAACTCATTGTTATACTTGGGGGCTTCACGGTGGCAGAGGGGTTAGTGCGTCTGCCTCACAATACGAAGGTCCTGAGTAGTCTGGGGTTCAATCCCGGGCTCAGGATCTTTCTGTGTGGAGTTTGCATGTCCTCCCCGTGAATGCGTGGGTTCCCTCCGGGTACTCCGGCTGCCTCCCACTTCCAAAGACATGCACCTGGGGATAGGTTGATTGGCAACACTATAATGGCCCTAGTGTGTGAATGTGAGTGTGAATGTAGTCTGTCTATCTGTGTTGGCACTGCGATGAGATGGCGACT
This sequence comes from Nerophis ophidion, assembly GCF_033978795.1. Classification (NCBI taxonomy): domain Eukaryota; kingdom Metazoa; phylum Chordata; class Actinopteri; order Syngnathiformes; family Syngnathidae; genus Nerophis; species Nerophis ophidion. Next base: position 34,402,319 of record NC_084615.1, read on the forward strand.
TGTCCAGGGTGTACCGCGCCTTCCGCCCGATTCTAGCCGAGATAAGCACCAGCGCCCCCCGCGACCCCGAAAAGGGAATAAGCGGTAGAAAATGGATGGATGGATGTTATACTTGGCAAACTCATCACGCGGGCCGGATAAAACCTGTTTGCGGGCCGTACGTTTGACACCCTTGGCTTATGGCGTGGACGCGGACTGAAGATGTCATCAACAACCCACATCTGCATGCAGGCAAGGCGAGGAGAACTACTTGTCGCATCGTTAGCGGATTCTCACAGGTAGAACTGTAGAGCTATTACTATGCATGGTGTAGAACAGTTGGGCCTGAGGGTCTATGACAGAAAGTGTGTGTTCAAGGTACGAGCAGCAGTCCTTTACATCTGGAGTCGCTTCAGGGCTTTTAAGCGCCTTCCCTGCCGAGCAAGACCTCTTAGCACACATTCCATCTTATTTTGGCACAACAAATAGACCATAGGGCAGCCAGTTGGTAGGATTTTGTTTAGGTTTTTGGAAGTACTAATATTACTAAGTACAAACATTCAAGAGACTATACTACGGAAAGCAACCTTGGATGACTAAATTGTTTCGGGGGCCACATTTCCATAAATCGTATATTCTCGAGAACTCGTGTCCTCCACTACAGAAATTTAATTTTAGTCTATTTTATTTTACAAAAATCCAACCAAAGATCTTCTCTATGACAGCACTCTTGTGATGATTTGTCACTCCACTTCTTCTGGTTGTGTTTCCTTGTTTGGTGTTTATTTCCTGTAAGTGCTCTTATTTTTGTTCCATTTCCTGCACGTCTGCCTGAGCGCTCGTTTCCCTCACCTGTCCCTGATTGGCAGCCTGGGACACATGGATGCAGTTTCCAATCAGGCTCCTCTTCATGCCTGCCTCGCTTGTTCCTCATTTTTCAAGGATTGTTTATGTTAGGGACCTTTTGTGACCGTGCTTCCTATGTTTGAGTATTATGGAGGGGGCGTGGCCTGCGGGCCTGCAGTGAAGCGGGGTGTGCCAGGACCAACTTCGAAATCAGCGACAGGTGCGTAGATGGCCCACCTGGGCCTGGTTATATAATGACCTGTTGCTCTGTTAACAGGCAGCAGACGGGAGGAGAGAGGGGTTGGAGTGGGAGTTGGAGCTGAAGGAGAGTTGGAGTGAGAACGAGAGACAAAGACAATTGCTAAAACGCCACAAAAAGACTAAATTTGGAAAAATAAACGTCATCTAAAATGGACTCTCATGTCAATGCCTGGACACTCGGGTGAAGAGAGGGGCGGAGCTTTCTACCGATCACTACCTGGTGGTGAGTTGGCTGCGATGGTGGGGGAGGATGCCGGATGGACCTGGCAGGCCCAAACGCATTGTGAGGGTCTGCTGGGAACGTCTGGCAGAGTCTCCTGTCAGAGAGCGTTTCAATTCCCACCTCCGGAAGAACTTTGAACATGTCACAAGGGAGGTGCTGGACATTGAGTCCGAGTGGACCATGTTCCGCACCTCTATTGTCGAGGCGGCCGATTGGAGCTGTGGCCGCAAGGTAGTTGGTGCCTGTCGGGGCGGTAATCCTAGAACCCGTTGGTGGACCCCAGCGGTGAGGGATGCTGTCAAGCTGAAGAAGGAGTCCTATTGGGTTCTTTTGGCTCAGAGGACTCCGGAGGCAGTGGACAGGTACCGACGGGCCAAGCGGTGTGCAGCTTCAGCGGTCGCGGAGGCAAAAACTCGGACATGGCAGGAGTTCAGGGAAGCCATGGAAAACGACCTCTGGACGGCTTCGAAGCGATTCTGGACCACCATCCGCCGCCTCAGGAAGGGGAAGCAGTACACTGTCAACACCGTTTATGGTGCGGATGGTGATCTGCTAACCTCAACTGCGGATGTTGTGGATAGGTGGAAGGAATAATTTGAAGACCTCCTCAATCCCACCAACACGTCTTCTTATGAGGAAGCAGTGCCTGGGGAATCTGAGATTGCAGAGGTAGTTAAAAAGTTCCTCGGTGGCAAGGCCCCAGGGGTGAATGTGATCCGCCCGGAGTTCCTTAAGGCTCTGGATGCTGTGGGGCTGTCTTGGTTGACAAGACTCTGCAGCATTGCGTTGACATCGGGGGCGGTACATCTGGATTGGCAGACCGGGGTGGTGGTCCCTCTCTTTAAGAAGGGGGACACGGAGGGTGTGTTCCAACTATCGTGGGATCACACTCCTCAGCCTCCCCGGTAAGGTTTATTCAGGTGTACTGGAGAGGAGGCTACGCCGGATAGTTGAACCTCGGATTCAGGAGGAACAGTGTGGTTTTCGTCCTGATCATGGAACTGTGGACCAGCTCTATACTCTCGGCAGGGTTCTTCAGGGTGCATGGGAGTTTGCCCAACCAGTGTACATGTGCTTTGTGAACTTGGAGAAGGCATTCGACCGTGTCCCTCGGGAAGTCCTGTGGGGAGTGCTCAGAGAGTATGGGGTATCGGACTGTCTGATTGTGGCGGTCCGCTCCCTGTACGATCAGTAAGTCGGACACGTTTCCATGGAGTGTTGGACTCCACCAAGGCTGCCCTTTGTCACCGATTCTGTTCATAACTTTTATGGACAGAATTTCTAGGCGAAGTCAAGGCGTTAAGGGGTTCCGGTTTGGTGGCCGTGGGATTAGGTCTCTGCTTTTTGCAGATGATGTGGTCTTGATGGCTTCATCTGCCCAGGATCTTCAGCTCTCACTGGATCGGTTTGCAGCCAACTGTGAAGCGACCGGAATGAGAATCAGCAACTACAAGTCCGAGTCCATGGTTCTCTCCCAGAAAAGGGTGGAGTGCCATCTACAGGTTGGGGAGGAGACACTTCCCCAAGTGAAGGAGTTCAAGTACCTAGGAGTCTTTTTCAGGAGTGGGGGAAGAGTGGATCATGAAATCGACAGGTGGATCGGTGTGACGTCTTCAGTAATGCGGACGTTGTAACGATTGGTGTGGTGAAGAAGGAGTTGAGCCGGAAGGCAAAGCTCTCAATTTACCGGTCGATCTACGTTCCCATCCTCACCTATGGTCATGAGCTATGGGTCATGACCGAAAGGATAAGATCACAGGTACAAGCGGCCGAAATGAGTTTCCTCCACTGGGTGGCGGGGTTCTCCCTTAGAGATAGAGTGAGAAGCTCTGCCATCCGGAAGGTACTCAAAGTAAAGCCGCTGCTCCTCCACATCGAGAGGAGCCAGATGAGGTGGTTTGGGCATCTCGTCGGGATGCCACCCGAACGCCTCCTTAGGGAGGTGTTTAGGGGAAGGTCCAACCAGTAGGAAGCCACGGGGAGGACCCAGGACACGTTGGGAAGACTACGTCTCCCGGCTGGCCTGGGACCGCCTCGGGATCTCCCGGGAAGAGCTAGACGAAGTGGCTGTGGAGAGAGAAATCTGGGCTTCCCTGCTTAGGCTGCTGCCTCCGCGACGAGACCTCGGATAAGCGGAAGAAGATTGCTGGATGGATGGATCTTAGAGTACATTAAACATATATTTCTTATTGCAAGTTTTTCCATAAATAAAATAGTGAAAACATGCTAGACAACTCGTCTTTTAGCAGGAAGTTAGCAAACAAAGGCTTCTAATTTAGCTGCTGACCTATGCAGTAACATATTATCATTTTCCATTTTATTATTTTGTCAAAATCATTAAGTAACCAATTAAACTGTATTCATAAAGCGCTTTTCACAGATAAAACCACAAAGAGCTGTACAAACATGGGTGAAGTAAAACAAAAATTCCATTAAAACAATAGGGGCAACATCATAAAAAATTTTGTTAAAAGGTGCATTCACTAAAAGCTTTACTAAAAAGTTTTTAAATGTTTCTTTCAACACAGACAAGAACAAGTGGTAGAAAATGAATTATTAATATACTTGTTCATTTACTGTTAATATCTGCTTACTTTCTATTTTAACATGTTCTATCTACACTTCTGTTTAAAATATAATAATCATCTACTCTTCTGTTGTTTGGATGCTTTAAATTAGTTTTGGATGATACCTCAAATTTGGATACCAATAAGTTACAGAATCATACATTGGTCATATTCAAAGTCCTCATTTATAAACATAATATACATTTAAAAAAAACTAAAGATGTTTTGATGCAAAAAAATATCGATGTAATCATAGTAGATCAACTCGATATGCTACTGTACTTGGTAGCTAGCAACTAAAGTCCATCCCCAGTCTACAGTGTTTTAACTACTTCTAAATCACTAATCCTGTTCTCCATCACGACAAAAAAGTACGTTTTTTACAAGTATCATCCCTGCAGGACGATGAATAGCTAAACATGATTCACTACACACCGTAGCTCAAATGTTAAATACATATGGCCCAGGGCAAATATTTTTTAACCCAAAGCGGCCCCCGAGTCAAAAAGTTTGGCCTTAGTCAGGAAGTAATCTTTGCCATTAAGTTGAATGTGCAAGTCTTTTTTTGTATTTATTACACACCAGCTGTTTGATTGTAACGTGCATCTTAGTTGTAGTTTTCATTGCCAAATTTGGAAGTCTGGAAGTCGCCATGTAAAATCGCTAATGCTAATTGGTAGCAAGTCTATCGCAAATTTATTTTAAATTACCATCGAGCTAGCGCATTTTGAAAAGTGGAGCCTTACTGTACTCTTGAGCGCCTTCTTTCTGCTTTGCTGGGATGGAAAAATGTAACATTACCTAGACCGGGGGCCGGCAACCCGCGGCTCTGGAGCCGCATGCGGCTCTCTAGCACCGCCCTAGTGGCTCTTTGGAGCTTTTTCAAAAATATATGAAAAATGGAAAAAGATGAGGGGAAAAAGCATATCTTTCGTTTTAATATGGTTTCTGTAGGAGGACAAAAATGACACAAACCTCCCTAATTGTTGTAAAGCACACTGTTTGTATTAAACATGCTTCACTGATTCGATTATTTGGCGAGCACCGTTTTGTCCTACTAATTTTGGCGGTCCTTGAACTCACCGTAGTTTGTTTACATGTATAACTTTCTCCGACATTCTAAGATGTGTTTTATGCTACTTCTTTTCCTGTCTCATTTTGTACACCAAACTTTTAACATTGTGCACAAATGCACAAAGGTGAGTTTTGTTGATGTTATTGAATTGTGTGGAGTGCTAATCAGACATATTTGGTCACTGCATGACTGCAAGCTAATCGATGATAACATGCTATTTAGGCTAACTATATATAAATATTTCAACTTTATGCCTCAATTGTATGTATATTCGAGCTCATTTAGTTTCATTTAAGTCCTCTTAATTCAATGTATATCTCATGACACACAATCCGTATGTAATATGGCTTTTAATTTTTTGCGGCTTCAGACAGATTTGTTTTTGTATTTTTGGTCCAATATGGCTCTTACAACATTTGCCGACCCCTGACTTCGACGCAGTCCGGCTGACTCCACGCTGAGTGTTTGACTGCTTGTTTCCCGGCCAAGCGCTTGCAACCGGATGTGATGTCACTTGGTTTCAAAATATAGCATTGTTTGATTTCATGAGCTGCGATGAGGTGGCGACTTGTCCAGGGTGTACGCCGACCTTCCGCCCGATTGTAGCTGAGATAGGCACCACTGCCCCCCGCGACCGCATAGGGTAGAAAATGGATGGATGGATGGATGATTTCATGAGAATAGGCACCAACAGACAGACTTTGGTCAGTACCTGTAACAATACCAAATTCGGCATCCATCCGTACTTGTGGCTGTCCAACTTACTAACAGTGCCATCATGAGGTGTATTTGTCAGAAAAATAAAAACATGCAGGTAGAAGGTGCATGTTTTGCCAGGCCAACAATGGGCTGTAAATGGAACAAAGTGTGTGTCCTCTTTAACAGTACCGCTGTTCCAAGATCAGATATCCTTATCCTCCCTTATGGCAGTGATTATACCATAGATGACACGCTAGCTGAGTGAGGATCCCACAGCTAAGTCCAATACGCACTCTGCGAGATGCGACCAGTGCCTTTGGGCCATTCCTGGGATGTCGGGATGGAAGCATGGGATAGAACGGAGATGACGTGACGGGAGCTGACAGGGATAGGCAGCGGCGGGATTCAGAACTTTGCTTATGTGTCTACGCCAAATGTTATCCCTGTCCTTATCATCATCTCGTGTGCTTTAAAGTGACAGTAAAATTAATATCAGCTACAGCAGATATTAATTTTATTTGATCCTTTTTTTTTCAATTGAGACCAAGGTTATTTATTTAATATTTGTATGCTTACTATGGTATATTATTTATTTATTATTTATTTGTTCACTGTTCTGTTACAGAGAACAAGGAAAGAGGATCAAATTGCTATGGTATGAAAAGGGGTGGGATTAAATATGCTGTGCTTCTTCCTACTCCTTTTCGGACATGCTGTAATGAAACAACTGGAAATGTGTGATGCATTGCATTGTATCGAATGCATGTTCCAAATAAACTGGAACTGAACTGAACTGAACTGAACAATGTTGTTGATTATGTAGGTGTACCTAATGTTAGGGCAATCTCGCTGCGTTATTTGAGTGATCCTTGTCTACGTTTGGTGTAGCTCTACTTACATGATCTGTGCCTGAGCCAACAGCAACAACATTAAACCCCAGCAGTGCATGCGGCGCTACTCCATCTGTTTTCCTCTGCCAAAGCCACTCATTTGTTACCATTAGCAACAGCTCTCAGGTAGCACTACTCCGGGGAGCAATGATCACGTGACGCTTAATCGAGAAACATGGAAAACTGCAGTCTGGTGCGCTTTATTTAATAGCAATTCAAAGAAAAGTGTCAGGCTTTCCCCTGACAGTTTGTCTATGTTTTAGTTTTTTCCTCTGCAGTTGTCTGTTTCCTCTGTGTTTAGTATTTCCTGTCCTTAGTTCCTGTCTAGTGCTCTTATTTTGGTTCCGCTTCCTGTTTGTCTCCCTGTGTCCTGTTTTCACTCAGCTGCGGCTGATTGGCATCTGGTCACACCTGATGTCAATCAGCCAGATCCTATTTTACCTGCTTTGTTCCTCCAGTCAGGGCTGGATCATTGTATTGTCGTTGCCACATATCACTCTTGTCGTGCTACCTGTCGTTTCGTTTTGTTACAGCTACTACCTGTCATGCTACATTTTGTCCTGGTCGTCGTAGCGGTAAGTTGTTTCTGTTAGCATTAGTTATTTCCAGTTTTTCTGTTTGCTATCCACTAGCTTCCATGCTAAAGTTCCTTTTGGTTTTCTAGCTTCCAGTGCTAGCTCCCTTAGTTTGTTATTCCGCCCACGTGAGTGCTTTTTGTTTGTTCTTGTTTAGTTTTAATTAAATCATGCTTTCATGTTCTATGCCTGACTCCGTCTCTGCATCTCGGGGTTCGACAGCAAACATCCCTGACAAAAAGTCTATAATTCTGAATAGACAACAAATTTAGCAATCAATGTCAATCAATCCGAGATTTCTTTTTTAGCTCTTATCAGAATCAGGAAAGTTTTATTGCCATTGTTTGAGAACGGGTTCACAAATTAGGAATTTTACCTGGCGCAATTGTGCAACATTGCATTCTGTATAACACAGAATACAATAACATGAGCTGTAATTGAGCTATCAGATCTTGGTATTGTTCACGTGTCTGATGGCCGAGGGGAAAAAACTGTTCAGGTGGCGGGAGGTGTGGGTCTGGATGGACCGTAGTCTCCTGTCTGAGGGAAGAGAGGAGAATATTTTGTGTCCAAGGTGAGAAGAGTCAGCTGTGATACGACCCAAACGCCTCCTGGTCCTGGAGGAGAACAGGTCCTGGAGGGGTGGGAGTTTGCAGCCAATCACCTTCTCAGCAGCACGTACCATGCGCTGCAGTCGATGCTTGTCCTGGACTGTGGCGCTGGGGAACCACACGGTGATGGAGGAGGTGAGGATGGACTCGATGACTGCTGAGTAGAACTGCACCAGCATCTTAGTCGGCACTTTCAGTTTTTTCAGCTGCCGCAGGAAGTACATCCTCTGCTGGGCCTTCTTGATGAGGGTTCTGATGGTCGGCTCCTACTTGAGGTCCTGGGTGATGGTGGTGCCCAGGAAACGGATTGAGTCCACAATGGAGACGGGGGTGGGAGAGTCAATCAGGGTGAGGGGGGCTGGTGGGGCTGTGACTTTCCTGAAGTCCATGATCATCTCCACTGTTTTCTGGGCGTTCAGCTCCAGGTTGTTGAGGCTGCACCAGGACACCAGGCAGTCCACCTCTCTCCTGTAGGCAGACTCGTCGCCATCCGAGATGAGCCCGATGAGAGTAGTAATCACCAATGTCTCAAATGGCTGCACAAGCGACTCAGATCCCAGATCAGGGTAAGATAAAACTCGACTGAATGGGAACAACGTGAAACCCTGGAAGGGACCCCCTTGGGTGACCGGTGCAATGGATGCAGAGTGGATACGGTCCACAGTGGGGCCAGCAGGGGATCATCTTGAGAGACGTCATTAACTGATGCACAGAGGAGTGGGGCACCCCCTAGGTCCCGGGGTACAACTTGAGTATTGATGGAATTGCTTTTGTTTTTTCCCTGTCACATGTTTTTGTCGCTGGGCTGAGATCCCAGGGCTCAAGCACAATTACCATAGGGCAGGGGTAGGGGAACCAATGGCTCTCGAGCCAGATGCGGCTCTTTTGATAACTGCATCTGTCTCTCAGATAAATCTTAGTTGACATTGCTTGATTAGCGAATAATTCCTCTGGTAATCACAGTGTTAAAAATAAAGCTCAAAATATAAAACATCCTCTCATTTCAAGAAGTTGCATTAATGGTAAGAAGTATGTTATTTATTATTGGTTAGCTTCAGAATAAGAATGTTGTTCAAAATAATAAGAGACTTATTACACTCTAAAAATGTTGGTCTTGCTTAAAAATGCACGCATTAAGTTGTATTCAGTGTTTGAAAAATATTATATGGCTCCCACGAAAATAAATGTAAAAATATTTGGCTTTCATGGCTCTCTCAGCCAAAAAGGTTCCCGACGCCTGCCCTAGGGGCTAATGAAATAAATTAGGCCGTATTTGATGACAAGTTACTCACAGTTATTACATTATTGCAATATTATTATGATAAAAATCTACAAAAATATGAAGTAATGCCTAAATTAATAGTATGGAAATATTTTATAACCTATATACCCGACCTGGTCAAATTAAGGCCTGGAGGCCGAATGTGGCCCGTTAGGTTTTCAATGTGGCCCCCCGGACATTCCCAATTTTTTTTAGATCTTAATGATTGTTCAGTTAAAAAAAATTGAAATTCAGTTCCGTTTTTTAAGGCGGTCTGTCAAAACGTTTTTAGCATTCAGCCAGACATTATTGTGAGGTTTTATATTGGTGTTCATTCATACATACATATTGTGTATATGTATATATATATATATATATATATATATGTATATATATACATATATATGTATATATTTGTATATATATATATATATACATATATATGTATATATTTGTATATATATATATACATATATATGTATATATATATATATATATATGTAGGGGCTTCACGGTGGCAGAGGGGTTAGTGCGTCAGCCTCACAATACAAAGGTCCTGCAGTCCTGGGTTCAATCCCAGGCTCGGGATCTTTCTGTGTGGAGTTTGCATGTTCTCCCCGTGAATATGTGGGTTCTCTCCGGTTACCCCGGTTTCCTCCCACCTCCAAAGACATGCACCTGGGGATAGGTTGATTGGCAACACTAAATGGTCCCTAGTGTGTGAATGTGAGTGTGAATGTTGTCTGTCTATCTGTGTTGGCCCTGTGATGAGGTGGCGACCTATATATATATATATATATATATATATCTATCTATATAATATATACTTATATATACAGTATATGTGTGTGTGTGTATGTATATATATATATATATATATATATATATATATATATATTAGGGCTGCGAATCTTTGGGTGTGCCACGATTCAATTCAATATCGAGTCTTGGGGTCACGATTCGCCAATATATTGATTACTTTCGATTCGATTCTCGATTCAAAACGATTCTCTATTCATCCAATACATAGGATTTCAGCAGGATCTACCCCAGTCTGCTGACATGCAAGCAGAGTAGTAGATTTAAAAAAAAAAAAAAGCTTTTATAATTGTAAAGGACAATGATTTATCAACTGATTGCAATGATGCAAATTTGTTAAACGAACCAAAAATATGACTTATTTTATCTTTGTGAAAATATTGGACACAGTGGGTTGTCAAGCTTATGAGATGCGATGCAAGTGTAAGCCACTGTGACACTATTGTTCTTTTTTTTTCTAAATGTCTAATGATAATGTCAATGAGGGATTTTTAATCACTGCTATGCTGAAATTATAAATAATATTGATACTGTTGTTGATAATATTCATTTTTGTTTCACTACTTTTGGCTTGTTCTGTGTCGTGTTTGTGTCTCCTCAATTATTCTGTTTATTGCAGTTCTGAGTGTTGCTGGGTCAGGTTTGGTTTCGGAATTGGATTGCATAGTTATGGTATTGCTGTGTAGTGGTTTGTTGTATTGATAAAAAAATAAAAATAAATAAATAATAATAATAATAGAAATAAAAACAAATCGATTTTTTTTAAATGAGAATCGATTCTGAATCGCACAACGTATTCAATTCGATTCGTATTCGAATTGATTTTTAACAGGGGCCAGGAAACGCCAGCATATAACCCCAATTCTTCAGAGTTTGCAGTGGCTCCCTGTTCATTTTAGAATTGATTTTAAATCAATCAATCAATCAATGTTTACTTATATAGCCCTAAATCACTAGTGTCTCAAAGGGCTGCACAAACCACCACAACATCCTCGGTAGGCCCACATAAGGGCAAGGAAAACTCACACCCAGTGGGACATCGGTGACAATGATGACTATGAGAACCTTGGAGAGAAGGAAAGCAATGGATGTCGAGCGGGTCTAACATGATACTGTGAAAGTTCAATCCACAATGGATCCAACACAGTCGCGAGAGTCCAGTCCAAAGCGGATTCAACACAGCAGCGAGAGTCCCGTTCACAGCGGAGCCAGCAGGAAACCCTCCCAAGCGGAGGCGGATCAGCAGCGCAGAGATGTCCCCAGCCGATACACAGGCAAGCAGTACATGGCCACCGGATCGGACCGGACCCCCTCCACAAGGGAGAGTGGGACATAGAAGAAAAAGAAAAGAAACGGCAGATCAACTGGTCTAAAAAGGGAGTCTATTTAAAGGCTAGAGTATACAAATGAGTTTTAAGGTGAGACTTAAATGCTTCTACTGAGGTGGCATCTCGAACTGTTACCGGGAGGGCATTCCAGAATACTGGAGCCCGAACGGAAAACGCTCTATAGCCCGCAGACTTTTTTTGGGCTTTGGGAATCACTAATAAGCCGGAGTCCTTTGAACGCAGATTTCTTGCCGGGACATATGGTACAATACAATCGGCAAGATAGGATGGAGCTAGACCGTGGAGTATTTTATACGTAAGTAGTAAAACCTTAAAGTCACATCTTAAGTGCACAGGAAGCCAGTGCAGGTGAGCCAGTACAGGCGTAATGTGATCAAACTTTCTTGTTCTTGTCAAAAGTCTAGCAGCCGCATTTTGTACCAACTGTAATCTTTTAATGCTAGACATGGGGAGACCCGAAAATAATACGTTACAGTAGTCGAGGCGAGACGTAACAAACGCATGGATAATGATCTCAGCGTCTTTAGTGGACAGAATGGAGCACATTTTAGCGATATTACGGAGATGAAAAAAGGCCGTTTTAGTAACGCTTTTAATGTGTGACTCAAAGGAGAGAGTTGGGTCGAAGATAATACCCAGATTCCTTACCGTGTCGCCTTGTTTAATTGTTTGGTTGTCAAATGTTAGAGTTGTATTATTAAATAGAGTTCGGTGTCTAGCAGGACCGATAATCAGCATTTCCGTTTTTTTGGCGTTGAGTTGCAAAAAGTTAGCGGACATCCATTGTTTAATTTCAATAAGACACGCCTCCAGCTGACTACAATCCGGCGTGTTGGTCAGCTTTAGGGGCATGTAGAGTTGGGTGTCATCAGCATAACAGTGAAAGCTAATACCGTATTTGCGTATGATGTCACCTAGCGGCAGCATGTAGATGCTGAAGAGTGCAGGGCCAAGGACCGAACCCTGGGGAACTCCACATGTTACCTTAACGTAGTCCGAGGTCACATTGTTATGGGAGACACACTGCATCCTATCAGTAAGATAAGAGTTAAACCAAGACAGGGCTAAGTCTGACATACCAATTCGTGTTTTGATACGTTCTAATAAAATATTATGATCGACGGTATCGAAAGCAGCGCTAAGATCGAGGAGCAGCAACATAGATGACGCATCAGAATCCATCGTTAGCAATAGATCATTAGTCATTTTTGCGAGGGCTGTCTCCGTGGAGTGATTTGCCCTGAAACCGGATTGAAAGGTTTCACATAGATTGTTAGACGCTAAGTGTTCATTTAACTGTTCCGCAACAATTTTTTCGAGGATTTTTGAAATAAAGGGAACGTGAGACACCGGTCGGTAGTTTACCATGAGGTCAGGATCGAGGTTAGGTCTTTTAAGAAGAGGATGAATAACCGCTTTTTTGAATGCTAGGGGAACAGTGCCCGAGGAGAGTGATAAGTTTATAATATTTAGCACTGATGGACCTAATAATACAAAGAGCTCCTTGATCAGTTTCCCAGGAAGAGGGTCAAGTAAACATGTTGTTTGTTTTATTCCATTTACACGTTGTAACAATTCCTCCAATGTTATTTCCTCAAAACGAGAGAAACTATTTTGGAGGGCAGTATCCGCCGTATATACCATCGTATCAGTGTTAATAGAACCCTGTTGTAGCTGGGACGCATTGTCTTTAATCTCCTTTCTAATGACTTCAATTTTCTTACTAAAGAATTGCATAAAGTCATCAGCTGAGTGGGTGGAGCTACTGGAAGGGGTCCCGTGTTGGGTTAGCGATGCTACCGTACTAAACAAAAATTTAGGATCGATTTTATTACGGTGGATGAGATTTGAGTAATATTTAGCTTTAGCTAAGGTAAGCATGTGTTTATAAGTTATTAAACCATCACTCCATGCTTGATGGTGCACCTCAAGTTTAGTCGTGCGCAATTTGCGTTCCAGCTTTCTACATAATAATTTCTGAGCTCTAGTTTCTTCTGTAAACCACGGGGTGCGCTTTTTTGGAGCCTTTTTTAAATTTAGCGGTGCTATGTTATCAATGGTTTCGCGCAGGGCGTCGTTAAAGTTGTTAGTTAGGTTATCAATAGAGCCCACATACTTTGGGAATGGTGCCATTACCGAGGGCAGTAGGTCAGCAAGAGTTGTCATTGTGGCCGTATTAATGTTGCGGCTGCTATAGCAGTTATTATTATTATTAGTTTGACGAACATGCGTCTGAACCTCGAATTTTATAAAACATTGCTGTTTGTTTTTAAATCTTTACATGGACTGGCACCTCAATATATCTCGGATCTCATCCAAATTTACACTCCTGCGCGCGCTCTGAGGTCCGAGAGCCAGCTCCAGCTCGTGGTGCCCAAGACCAGACTTAAGACCAGGGGAGACAGGGCTTTCTCTGTGGTCAGCCCTAAGCTCTGTAACACTCTGCCGCTCCATGTTCAAACTGCTTCCACAGTGGAGTGTTTTAAGTCTCGTCTTAAGACCCACTTTTATTCTTTGGCTTTTAACACTACGTGAGTTGTGTGATCCTCTGTTCTCTGTTGTCCTCTGTGTTTTTATACACTTTGATTTCTATTTTACTGTTTTAATTGATTTTACCCGTTAAAATAGTTTTTAATCATATTTGTTTTTATATTGTTTTTTATTGGTTTTATATTCATTTATTTTTTGTTTTTATTCAGTCATTGGTGGAGCATAATATATATATATACTTTTTTTTAATTTTATTTTATTTATTTATTTTATTTTTTTTTTTTTTACAATTGTTTTTAACATGGCTGTGCAGCACTTTGGAAACGTTATTGTTGTTTAAATGTGATATATAAATAAAGTGGGTTGATTGATTGATTGATTGATTGATTGATTGATTTCTCCCACACCCCTTATATATATATATATATATATATATATATATATATATATATATATATATATATATATATATGTATATATGTATATATATATATATATATATATATATATATATATATATATATATATATATATATATATATATATATAGATACATCTATATGTATGTATATATAGATATGTATATAAAGATATTTATATATATTTGTAGATATGTATATATATATAGATATATATAGGATAGATAGATACATACATAGATAGATAGATAGATAGATATTTTGTCCCCGAGACACATTTTTTCTCTAAATTTGGTCCCCTGAGTAAAAATAATTGCCCAGTGGAACTCAGTGGGCGGAGACTAATGTAAGGTCTGTGTTGTGTCATTAGGAACAGGAGTAGGGGCAGGTGGGGGATGTGGATTTTTCCATTTGACATTTACCAGTCTGAGTGAAAATGTCAGAAAATACCAGCATTTACCTCAACATGCATTGCCTCTCACAGCTACAAAGATCCCTAGCGACACTAACCCCATTCTGCTTCTCAACCCCCGCTGCCCTATGGAAGACCACCACCACTTCATCGTTACGTTTGAGGATACATGGCTAAAAAAATCATTGTCCTCCGCGGTCTCCTCCCCGATGAAATGATCCTCCATCCCTCTAAATTGTAATACTTAGCGTCTGTGTCCGCAGGTACATCCGCACCATGTACCTGGGCATCCAAAGCCACCGGCAGAAGGAGAACCAGCGGCGCTTTTACTGCGCCATGATGTACGAGTACGCTGACGTCAACATACTGCGACTGCTGGAGACCTTCCTGGAGAGCGCGCCTCAGCTGGTGCTGCAGTTGTGCATCATGATCCAGAGCAACCAGGTCGAGTGGCTGCAGTGTAAGTCCCACCTGTCAACTCCGGTATTTTGCTCCTCTTCCGATCCTGTTCCTTTTCCCGTAAATACATTTTCATGAGAGAGAGAGAAAAAAATATATAATCACTTTCGGTTCACTCAGTCACAATTGGCCTAACACATAATGCCGCCCCTCAAAATAAAAGCATGTTAGTAAAATAAAAGTTGCACCACATAATTGCAATTGACTTTTCAGTTAAAGTACCAATGATTGTCACACACCCACTAAGTGTGGCGTAATTATTCTCTGCATTTGTCCCATCACCCTTGATCACCCTTAGTTTCTACTAAGGTGAAGTCACATTAGAGTGGTATTACCCACAGCGTGTTAAGCGTGGTTACTTATTTTTTTTAGTTAGTTGGGATACACAAATATGTGAAATATACATTTTCTGAATTATTTAAATATACGGATTAGGCCCAGGAACAGGTTTTATCTGGCTTAGCAGGATGAGTTTTCCAAGTATTAAAATGAGACAAAAAATTTTAATGAAAGAAACAGCTGTTCTAAATGTGTCCACTAGATGTAGCAATAGCAATTATTTGTATCTTTGTAGATGATGCTAAATATGTACAAAAAATAAACCACATGGGCAAATGGGCAAACTACAGAAATAACATCCTGTAATTTGATTTTGATTTTTTTTTATCTTGATAGATTGAAAATTTACACCAATGAGCTGACTGATGAACATTATCACAAAATTTGTTCAGAAAGTATAAATAACGACAAAAAAAGATAGAATACTACTAACCGCAACATGTAGGTGAAAAAAAACAAAAAAACATTATAATTTTAGACATTTTCAGAATGTGCTTGTTCTATTTTTAAACAAAGAAAACAATCTGAAGTTGTCTTTATTTTTAAGTTATCGTGCCGTGATTTCACCAGTCCGCCCCACTTGGGTGTTAACATGAAATATGATCATTTATATCAGGAGTGCCAAATTCATTTTAGATGGGGGGCCACATGGAGAAATACCTACTCCTGGCACTCCTGATATAAATGATCATATTTCATGTTAACACCCAATATTAGGAAACGGGGGGCCAGACTTGCTGAAATAAGCAGGGGCGTCCATGAAAAAGACGGCTCTTAGATGGCAATATATGTTGGGAGTAGATATTTCTCCACGTGGCCCCCCATCTAAAATGAGTTTGGCACTCCTGATATAAATGATCATATTTCATGTTAACACCCAATATTAGGAAACGGGGGGCCAGACAACAAAACACATTTTTTTCAGTCTTCTAGGTAGTTTAAATGTATATTTCCAAATGTATTCATCAAAAATTCAATCAGATGAAGATGCTGGACAGTTGGCTTAATAAAAAAAATAAATCATTTTACAGTTGCTTTTACTGTGCATTTATACATTCTATTTCCTGGAGGTGCAAATTGCACTGATTCAATGAAAACAGCCAATGAATTGACCTGCATTGGATTGCTTTTAGGGACTTCAATGCACAGAATGTATCGGAGTCTCCCCGCATCTCTCACTTTTCATGTATTTGTCCCCTCAGTGACAAGGTGGGACCCTCCTTCTCTTTCTCTCTTGCCACCTGATCAACTATTGTTACAATGGACGCTGTAAGATCCAATTTCAAACGATCATCGCTCTTACTTCTGCGCTTCTAATGTGCAATACAGACCCCCGCCCCCCTTCCCCAGGAAGGCGATCCAATCACAACAAGCTATATCTCCTTTCTCTCTGCTATTAAGATGTTAGGTGCTGCTTTTGCATGTGAAAGCTGGATGTGGTGCATATTTGTTTTCTATTTAATTTAGAGAAGTCAGTATGCAGCTTGTATTGCAGTATAGATTGGATATCAACACACGGCCATTATTGTCTAAATAAGTGGCAATGCAGGTGAGTAGCGCTCACACTGAGCATGGCGGCTATTAAAAACACCTGGGGTGTGTTTGGGCTCGTTATCATGTCGGAAAAACACCACGCTGCCCAGTTTGTGCTTCAGAATGTCACAGTACAGAGAATCAGGATTTACGTTTCACCTTCAAAGAATCGCTTCTCCCCCATTGTTGGCGGCACTCATGCTGTCACCTACAACATGACCCCCACCACCATTAATGATTTTGTTACTCACTTGTGTTGTCAGCTATATAGTAACGACTGCGTGGCAAGAGCAAAATATACATTGCTACAAACCCCGTTTCCATATGAGTTGGGCAATTGTGTTGGATGTAAATATAAACGGAATACAATGATTTGCAAATCCTTTTCAACCCATATTCAATTGAATAAACTACAAAGACAAGATATTTGATGTTCAAACTCATAAACTTTATTTTTTTTTTTGCAAATAATAATTAACTTACAATTGCATGGCTGCAACACATGCCAAAGTAGTTGGGAAAGGGCATGTTCACCACTGTGTTACATCCAACGTTCCCTCTAAGGTACGCGCCTGTGCAATTGCACACTGCTAACACGTCCTCTGCGCACGGCAAATCTAGGCCACACGCAAAATCATATAAAAAGATAAGCGCATAACAGTGTGCACGTCTGCCGTCGCTCACATGTGCGCCACTGAACGCTCAAGGAGTTTTGGCATTTGGTCACACATGAAAAATTGGAGGGAAAATTGGTTACATCACCTTTTCTTTTAACAACACTCAATAAACGTTTGGGAACTGAGGAAACTAATTGTTGAAGCTTTGAAAGTGGAATTCTTTCCCATTCTTGTTTTATTTAGAGCTTCCGTCAATCAACAGTCCGGGGTCTCTGCTGTCATATGTCATATTTTACACTTCATAATGCGCCACACATTTTCGATGGGGGACAGGTGTGCACTGCAGGCGGGCCAGGAAAATACCCGCACTCTTTTTTTACGAAGCCACGCTGTTGTAACACGTGCTGAATGTGGCTTGCTTGTCTTGCTGCAATAAGCAGGGGCGTCCATGAAAAAGACGGCTCTTTGATGGCAGCATATGTTGTTCCAAAACCTGTATGTACCTTTCAGCATTAATGGTGCCTTCACAGGTGTGTAAGTTACCCATGCCTTGGGAACTAATGCACCCCCATACCATCACAGATGCTGGCTTTTGAACTTTGCGTCGATAACAGTCTGGATGGTTCGCTTCTCCTTTGGTCCGGATGACATGATGTCGAATATTTCCCCAAAAAATTTGAAATCTGGACTCGTCAGACCACAGAACTCTTTTTCACTTTGCATCAGTCCATCTTAGATGATCTCGGGCCCGAGAAGCCAGCTGCGTTTCTGGATGTTGTTGATAAATGGGTTTCGCTTTGCATAGTAGAGCTTTAACTTGCACTTACAGAAATAGCGACAAACTGTATTTAGTGACAGTGGTTTTCTGAAGTGTTCCTGAGCCCATGTGGTGATATCCTTTAGAGATTGATGTCGGTTTTTGATACAGTGCCGTCTGAGGGATCGAAAGTCACGGTCATTCAATGTTGGTTTCCGTAACATGCCGCTTACGTGGAGTGATTTCTCCAGATTCTCTGAACCTTTTGATGATATTACGGACCGTAGATGTTGAAATCCCTAAATTTCTTGCAATTGCACTTTGAGAAACGTTCTTAAACTCTTTGACTATTTGCTCACACAGTTGTGGACAAAGGGGTGTACCTCGCCCCATCTTTTCTTGTGAAAGACTCAGCATTTTTGGGGATGCTGTTTTTATACGCAATTATGGTACCCACCTGTTCCCAATTGGCCTGCACACCTGTGGGATGTTCCAAATAAGTGTTTGATGAGCATTACTCAAATTTATCAGTATTTATTGCCACATTTCCCAACTTCTTTGTCACGTGTTGCTGGCATCATAATTCAAAAGTTAATGATTATTTGCAAAAAAAAATTTTTTATCGGTTTGAACATCAAATATATTGTCTTTGTAGCATATTCAACTGAATATGGGTTGAAAATTATTTGCAAAGCATTGTATTTCGTTTATATTTACATCCAACACAATTTCCCAACTCAAATGGAAACTAGGTTTGTATAATGCCCATTCATTGTTAATGGGGAAATAATCCGGTACAACTGAGAATTTTGGGAAAGGGAAAACATGTTTTGCGTTCGATATATTGGAAGAGTAGTGTGGGTGGATGGTTGAAAATTAGGAATCGTTTTTATGAATTGCGCAAAATTTCGAGAATTTGGAACTACATAATAGAACTATAAATATGTCCATTCATTTGGAAATTTCCTGGAAATTTGGGGAAAACCGGGAATACTTGAAAATATTAATACGAGCCCAATTGTCCAACCTAAATGTTATGAATAGGTTGGTCTTGGAATTTTTGGAGTCGGTTGAAAAAAGTTGACGTCGTAGCAGTTTAAATTTTGAATAGGTATTTTGTCATTCCTAGTATTTGTGGAAAACCGAGAATTTGTACGAAAAAAATAAAAGGATTTGTTGTCCAAACTGAGAGGAACGTTTCACAGTAGAATGGTCAAAAACGGTTAAAAAATGTGAACTTTGAAAATTTGCCAGGAAGAGGTGTAAATAGGGCTTTGGAAAAAAATGTTTACTTGTTTATTGTTCAAGGTGTGTGGAGTGTGTGGATGGTGTAACAGTTTGAATGGGGTGATACATGTGGGAGTTGTGCATGTTTGAAAATTGGCTCGTTCATTTTCATTAGGCAAAATGTCCCAGAAAACCGGGAATTCTGGGTAATCCGGGATTTTGTAGGGAGCTCACGATTTCCGGTCAAGCCAAACGCTTTTATACTTCAACGGTTCCAATCGGATGAAAATTTTGCAGCGGAATAATAATAAATGGATGATGTTTTTGGTGTACAATCTTATATGTGTGGATGCTTGGGCATTCAGACAAAAAGAACAGCAGTGGCGTGGAGCCTTTTTAATATTTAAAATGCGACCCCAAAAGGGACAAGTGGTAGAAAATGGATGGATGGATGGATGGATGGATGGATGAGCTAAATATTTTTCCTAATATTCTTTCAATATGTTGGTAGAGTGACATCATCATGTTGTTTGTAATGACATAGGCCAATAAGAAAGATACAACTTATATTTAAAGACAAATCTTTGTGTTTGTATTTATTAGTCTCAACATTTCAGCCATTTCTCATTAAGTTTTGCCTTTTTGCTGTCTTTTTGCATTCTTCCCGGTTTATTTTGTAAAAAAAAAATTTCAACATTTAACAAATGTTCCTTCCTGGTGAAATAAGTAAAGCAGTAGTGTTCAAAGTCTTGTCAAACCACAGAAAAGTCTCTGTAATCTGTGTTTCCTTGCAAGTGATAAAGGCTTTCTGTACGCTGTGGGCTCTCACTCACGTCGTAATTACTTTTGTGACTGCTTGTATTTTATTACGGAATGTTACTTTTTAATAAAAGTACCTCTACTGGCGAAATGTAATGACAAAGTCACTAAAGGGCATCACAGAACATTTCCGCTACATGGTATTCTCTGGCAAACTAGGCAGACATGAGGTGTGTTGTGAAGCAGAGTTACGCCACACTTCAGGTATGCTACACTGCCATATGTCCGTTATCATTTGTTAATGAGCTAGGGTAAACTACAAGTGCTAAATTTGTGACAGGCTTCCATGAATAAGTACATTTACGGAAAAAATAGATGTTTTTTTTAGGTTGGTGCAGTCTCAGTGCTCACAGGTAGAGAATCGACACTCTCGCCAAGGAACGAGCACTGTTGGCGTTAACACACTTTTTGCGTCTTTTTACACATTGAAATCAGAAAGGATGCGCGGACTTCCGTAAATGCTCGTCCTAGGGACCCAGAGTTATTTTAATTATTTTTTTTGACCCTGCATTCCTGGGGTCAAAACACTGAGTTGGGTGTTTTTTATTTTCAATTGTTGCTTTCCGCCGGTGTTTTGTTTGTATTGCCGGGTCAAATTTCCATCCCCGTTTATTACGTTTTCATTGATCGACTTCAAAGTAGTGAACTTTCCAATACAATTTCTTAAATTTTGATTGGCCCAAAGTTTTATCAATGACAAATACTGCCTCAGTTCTCACTCGGACAACTTTACCGCGAGGGGCTGTCAAAAGAAAGACTTCGTGGTAAACACTAAGAAGAGTGTAAAGTCAACCTTTTTAACTTCATTCTGTGCCATGTCTCCAATAAATGACTTGTTTTAGTCCATGTAAACTTCATTTTTATCTCCCGCTGCATTGACATCGTTCGAGGTTGGAGACAGGCTAGCAGTTAGCTTCAAGCCAACCAGCACCCCCCCAGACACCTCCTCCCCAAAAACATACTTTGCAGGTCAAAAAAAGGGGCATTTGTTTGCCTTTTGAAGTGTTAATGAGCAAGGAGAGTTCAAAAGGAGTCTCTTGGAGAAGTGGCTGACAAGTTAGCAGGTGACATCATCATCGTCATAGTTTACCGAAGCAGAGATACGTTATGAAGAACGCACATGCGTTGTCAGGCTCTGCTTTTTATCCAAAGACTTATCAGATTAAATTTTTTATTATCTATAGCAGGGGTGTCAAAAGTGTGGCTCCGAGGCCATTTGCAGCCCGCAGCTAATGTTTTAAAGGCCCACGGCACATTCTAAAAAGACTATTAAAACAAACAAAAACATAAAAAAGCTTACAGGTGAGATGTAATTTTGAAAAAAATTGCATGTTGACTAAAAAACAAAACTGTATTTTTTCTTTAAAACTGTCATTGCTCAAAACATAATATTGAATCAAAATCAATGTTTTTTATGAAATATTGACATATCCAAGGCTCCGATTACTTCACATCAAATATTACACTTTAAAAAATATTTTTGGTGGAAGCTTTTGCATATTTTGTGTTTGCCATAAGAAAAAACATAGTTTTGACAAAAAGGGCAGAAAAAAAACAAACAAACATAAACGTTTTTTTATTTTATTAGAATTGACGGATAAATCTGAAGTTGATGTAGACGAGTGGTGTCAAACTCATTTTAGGTCAGGGGCCGCATGGAGGAAAATCTGTGCACACGTGGCTCGGACTATTAAAAATAATGGCATTAAAGGCCTATTGATGAAACCCACTACTACCCACCACGCAGTCTGATAGTTTATATATCAATGATGAAATATTAACATTGCAACACATGCCAACATGGCCTTTTTAGTTTACTAAATTGCAATTTTAAATTTCTTTTTTTTCTTGAAAACGTTGCGTAATGATGACGTGTACGCGTGACGTCACGGGCTGATATGTGCGCTGCACACACACACACAGCTAAAAGTCGTCTGCTTTAACGGCATAATTACACAGTATTTTGGAGATCTGTGTTGCTGAATCTTTTGCAATTTGTTCAATTAATATTGGAGAAGTCAAAGTATAACAATGGAGTTGGGAAGCTTTAGCCTTTAGCCACACAAACACACGGAGATTCCTTGTTTAAAATTCACGGAGTTGAAACTTTACTATGGATCACAGCGAACATGGATCCCGACCACTTGTCAACCAGCAGGTTTCGGTGAGAAAATTGTGGTAAAAAGTCGCCACTTACCGGATATCAGCTGAGCTTGCGCCTCCCGTACAGCTGCCGTCGACTTCCCTGAGACACTGCACGTCAACACATGGCCGTGGACGTACACTTCAGACTATCAGGTACTGTTAAACTCACTAAAACACTAGCAACACAATAGAAAGATAAGGGATTTCCCAGAATTATTATAGTAAATGTCTCTAAAAACATATGAATCTGCCTCATTGCA
The DNA here is from genome assembly GCF_033978795.1 of Nerophis ophidion. Lineage (NCBI taxonomy): Eukaryota > Metazoa > Chordata > Actinopteri > Syngnathiformes > Syngnathidae > Nerophis > Nerophis ophidion. The sequence goes on from NC_084615.1 coordinate 34,424,951, forward strand.
ACACGATTGCAATCGCGTTTTTTTTTTATTGTTTTTTTTTTTCCTAGTCCTTCGCTATCAATATCCTCAAACACGAATCTTTCATCCTCGCTCAAATTAATGGGGAAATTGTCGTTTTCTCTGTCCGAATAACTGTTTTTGTTGGAGGCTCCCATTAAAATCAATGTGAATATATGAGGAGCCATCAACATGTAGAGACGGGGCTTTTGTCCAGTTGCGAACTTTATCGTGGATGTTCTCTACTAAATCCTTTCAGCAAAAATATGGCAATATCACGAAATGATCAAGTATGACACATAGAATGGACCTGCTATCCCCGTTTGAAATAAGAAAATCTCATTTCAGTAGGGCTTTAAAACTAAAAAATAAAGACAACTTTTAATTGTTCTTTTTGTCTTATTTTTGTTCAAAAATAAAACAAACATATTTTGGATAATATGACAAAAAAAATATAGGAAAAAATACCGGCAGCGGTAAAGTTTAGATCCATGAAGGAAAAAAGAAAGTGAATGAATGTTTATAACTGAATACATTACCATATCCATAAAAATGTGTTTTTTTTTGCATTATTTCTTTAATGAATTAAGTAACGTTCATCACAACCTTTTTCCAAAACACAATATAAAATGTGAGATGTAACAGGATAATGCATACATTTATCATTTGTTTTCGAAACGCTTACAAAAAATTTTGAAAATTCCTAGTGCCAACACTAATTGTCATGATCCGTGGTCCGGATCATGTTTTGTTTAGTTATGTTCTCTTAGTTTTGGACTCCTTTAGTTCCTCTCTTGTGCACTTTGGGTGTTTGTTTCGGTTACCATGGGTGCTAATTGGTTTCACTTGCCTCTGATTAGTGCTCGGCATGTTCACCTGCTGTCGAGCACTAATCAGAGAGCTATTTATTCACGTTGTCTGTGTGGCTTCATTGTTTGCGGTATGCAACTATCACGTTGGTTTATTCCTGTTCATTATTTCTGATCTTGATCCTGTGCTAAGCTGTTATTTTAGCTTCCCGTGCAATCGGCACGTTTTTCCTCGGTTAGTTTCTGTCTTTTGGTACTATTATGATGAAATTATCATCTCCTACCTCACGCTGTCGGCCGGAGCTGTCCGTTCTGCATTCCGGGAGAACAAACCCCGACCAGACCACGTCACCACGTGACACTGATGGATTATCAGTGCGTGCAAAACAGCAGCAGGCGGCTGTGGCCTGCAAGCCAGTTCTAATACTAATTAAATATCTTCCCAGTGGCCATGGATAGTTCATTCTTGACTTTGACACCCCTATGTTAAAAATGCGTTAGTGGCCACATGTGTGGACAGCACATTTTAGCTCTTATTTCCAAAATTGTGTACACTACTGAATTGGGGTCTTATGCGACATATGGACACTTATCCTGCTATCTGGTGTTGTCAGAAGAGTATAAGAGTAGAAAGTGTAAAAATAAAAATCTGCATGTCACTACACATAGAGTACATGTTTCTGTACTTATGGACTAAGTACATCATATTAAAAGATGATTTTTAGTTTTTATTCTAATTAGGGTCCAATAAGCCCAAATAGCAAAGAGAAATTAATAAAAGCATGTAAACAAACAGCTTGGGCCTTAAGAGGTTACGGTAACAGGACTGAGTGAAAACCCTAATCAAAGTAAATTTAACTTCTTTCTTTTAAAGTAAGTAATATTGGGACTAAGAGAAATAGGTAAAGAATATAACATTTCTGAAGGATTCAAAGGATGATATCTCATGGTAAAGTGTAACTTTAGAAAGGCAACAAATGGTAATTTTCTACTCTTTTAAAGCGTATTTACTAAATATGCAATCAGACCCGTGTGCGGGACAGTGTTTAAGAAAAAACATGTTGCATTTAGTCAGTCGTGCATTTTTACATTTTATTTCCAGGGGACACAAATGCCATTGATTTGGTGGAATAGTCCAAACATGCATACATATAAATGTGTACACAAAAATATATTTCAAAATCCTTTAAGAGCAGTTTTTCCTACATTATTATAAATTAGTAACAAGCTAACTTTTTGTGTATAACAGGCCTGGGCAATTATTTTAAATCGGGGGGCCAAATTTAGAGAAAAAATGTGTCTGGGGGCTGGTATATCTATTTTTAGGAACATTAATACAAAACAAAGGTCTGATTGAAAGCTAAAAACGTCAGACCGCCTTAAAAAACGGAATTTTAAATTTTTTTTTACTGATTGAATTACCCAGAATGTACATGAAAATAAAGAATGTGAGATTTACAATATTAACCATGAATGATAAAACACTGAATATTGACAACATATGAACACCACACCCCAGCTCAATTGACATATTTTACAATCAAGCGAAACGCAACAAAAAGGCAACAAGTATGAACGCGAAGGGTAAAAAAATGTTTGCAAATTCCTAGCACCAATACTCAAAGAGTGTTAGTATTGGTACTGACGACATTGAAAAAAGCAGATTTATTAGCTATACAAGCTGCACACTGACTACTCTAGAACAGTGGTTCTCAAATGGGGGTTCACGTACCCCTGGGTGTACTTGAAGGTATGCCAAGGGGTACGTGAGATTTTTTTTTTTTAATATTCTAAAAATAGCAACAATTCAAAAATCCTTTATAAATATATTTGTTGAATAATACTTCAAAAAATATGAAAGTAAGTTCATAAACTGTGAAAAGAAATGCAACAATGCAATATTCAGTGTTGACAGCTAGATTTTTTGTGGACATGTTCCGTAAAGATTTCTTTTTTTGTGAAGAAATGTTTAGAATTAAGTTCATGAATCCAAATGGATCTCTCGTCCAATTCCCAAAGAGGGCACTTTAAGTTGATGATTACTTCTATGTGTAGAAATCTTTATTTATTATTGAACAAATGTTTAGTTTTTTTATACCTTTTTTTTTCAAAATAGTTCAAAAAAGATCACTACAAATTAGCAATATTTTGCACTCTTATACAATTAAATAAATCAGAAACTGATGACATAGTGCTGTATTTTACTTCTTTATTTCTCTTTTTCAACCAAAAATGCTTTGCTCTGATTAGGGGGTACTTGAATTAAAAAAATGTTCACAGGGGGTACATCACTGAAAAAAGGTTGAGAACCACTGCTCTAGAAGATGCTGAGACTGACGAGACTGCACACCCTCTTTTTATTCATTTCATCCATTCTATCTTCTCTACGTCCATCAGGTTCTTCTGCCATGTCCTCCCTCCTGTCCCTGTCCTGGGTGCTATCGTCCTACCATAAGCTCCTGCGCGACTCCCGAGACGACAAGAAGAGCATGAGCTACCGCGGCGCTCTGGTGCACCTCTTCTGGCGCCTCTTCACCATCTCCTCCCGGGTGCTCTCCTTCGCCCTGTTCGCCTCGGTTTTCCACATCTACTTTGGCATTTTCGTGGTGCTCCACTGGTGCGCCATGGCTTTCTGGGTCATCCACGGCGGCACCGACTTCTGCATGTCCAAGTGGGAGGAAGTGCTGTTCAACATGGTGGTGGGCGTGGTCTACGTCTTCTGCTGGTTCAACGTGCGCGAGGGGCAGACGCGCTACCGCATGGTGGCCTACTACGCTGTGGTGCTGCTAGAGAACGCCCTCCTCAGCTCGCTGTGGTACGCGTACCGCGACCCAGCCACCACTGACGCCTACGCCTCCTATGCCCTCTGTAGCGTCTTCCTGTGCTTTGCCTCGGGTGTGGCTTGCATGGTCCTCTACTACGGGGTCCTGCACCCTATGGGCCCCCGTCTGAGGGTCTATGCCAGCTCCTGTTGTGCGGAACTGCTCTGGGGCCTCCCGTTGCCCCCCGAAGCTGAGCCCATGGCCACCACGCCCGGCCCACGGGGCTCCCAGGCCACTCCAACTCGGGGGCTGGCGGGGGAGTACACAGAGCCTGATGAAACCGCCACAGACACCTGCCTTCCTGTTTTCCAGGTGAGGTCCACAGAGCCCGTGGACGCATCCGGCAGGCCCATCCAACCGGAAGGCCCCCTCATAAAGATAGACATGCCCAGGAAGCGCTACCCAGCCTGGGACGCGCATTTTGTGGACCGGCGCCTGCGCAGGACCATCAACGTGCTGCAGTACATCAGCCCCAACGCCGTGGGCATCAGGTACAGGGACGGCCCGCTTCTTTACGAACTCCTACAGTATGAATCGGCGTTCTGAAAAAAAAAAGGCTTTCTCATCCCTCTTACCGTCCAAACACAGTCATGATGTATTTTTGGAGGAGAAAAAAACCACGCGAAGAGAAAAATAGAATGAACCCATGGGGCTGCGTGTGTAGATAACATGAATGTTTCATTATGAAATGCATTATTCTGTATTGTGAATAACTGTGAAGGGCATATTGTATGACGCCTAAAGGGAATGTTGGAGGAGGGTCTCAAAAGGATGCAGGTTTTTTTCTCCCCCCCCCCCTCCCAAACTTTACTGCCATTTTTTATGTAAATAACCCCAAATGTTGCAAAATCGAGAGAGCGAGATAGAATCAGAATCAGAATCAGAAAAGTTTTTATTGCCATTGTTTGAGAACGGGTTCACAAACTAAGAATTTTACCTGGCGCAATCGTGCAACATAACAGACACATAACACAGAATAGAATAACATGAGCTGTAACTGAGCTATCAGATTCTGTTATTGTTCACGTGTCTGATGGCCGAGGGGAAAAAAACTGTTTAAATGGCGGGAGGTGTGGAGAGGTTTCCCTTCCTGCGAGCTCTCCTGGCTGTTCTATTTTGGTTCCAAAATCCTAAATGGTAATCACATCATGCGTGGAGGAGAAGAGAGAAGCAAGCACACTGACCTTCAATCAGTTCCGCCTATTCATTTTAAAAAAAAAAAACGGTTTTTAGCGCACACTGTCCTCTGGCGGAGGCAAGGTGCTATGGCATGCCTTGCCCTCATGGCGGAGCCATGCGTAATAATGGCAGAACACGATGAAAATTTGATTGATTGATTGAAACTTGTATTAGTAGATTGCACAGTTTAGTACATATTCTGTACAATTGACCACTAAATGGTGTCGACATGGTCTGGAAAGACATAGCACACAAACAACTATCTGACATGTAGCCAATGTTACATACAGATAAGCTGTATTGAGACATGCAAAATTAGATTATATACAAAGGGGATAAAAGTAAAATAAATTAAATTAGCTCAAATATACCTATAAATGAGGCATAATGATGCAATATGTACATACAGCTAGCCTAAACAGCCTGATCATCACTCCGAGTCAATAACATCAACAAAGCTCACCTTTGTGCATTCACGCACAGTATAAAACTTTTGGTGGACAAGATGAGACAAAGTAGGAGTGGAAGATTTTACATGTATACAAACTGTTGCGTCGCATTTCACATTATGGTGAGTTCAAGAACCACCGATATTAGTAGGACAAAACGATGTTCACCAAATAGTCTCATCTGTGAAGCATATAGACAAACATATTGAACAGTGAGCTTTCTAACCATAGGGAAGGTGTGTGTCATGTTTGTCCTCAAACAAAAAACATAATAACATACCCCCGCCCTATACAGTGGTACCTCAACTTAAAAGCTGTCTCTCGGCTAATTGTTATGCTCTAAGTTGCTAGCAAAGACTTGAGTTACCAACATCCCCGCCATTAGTTGGCGTAGCAAATGCCGCAGACATTGATACAACATTGATTATACATACATGTCTTTTAAAATTGACTTTGAAACAACATTGTAAAATTTTTATATCGTTAATAGTACCCTATTTTTCGGATTATAAATTGCTGCGGAGTATAAGTCGCACCGGCCGAAAATGCATAATAAAGAAGGAAAATAACATATATACGTCGCACTGGAGTATAAGTCGCATTTTTGGGGGAAATTTATTTGATAAAATCCAGCACCAAGAATAGACATTTGAAAGGCAATTTAAAATAAATGAAGAATAGTGAACAACAGGCTGAATAAGTGTACGCTATATCAGTGGTCCCCAACGTTGTTGTATCCGCGGACCCATCCATCCATCCATTTTTTACCGCTTATTCCCTTTCGGGGTCGCGGGGGGCGCTGGCGCCTATCTCAGCTACAATCGGGCGGAAGGCGGCGTACACCCTGGACAAGTCGCCACCTCATCGCAGGGCCAACACAGATAGACTGACAACATTCACACTCACATTCACACACTAGGGCCAATTTAGTGTTGCCAATCAACTTATCCCCAGGTGGCTTCACGGTGGCAGAGGGGTTAGTGCGTCTGCCTCACAATACGAAGCTCCCGCAGTCCTGGGTTCAAATCCAGCCTCGGGATCTTTCTGTGTGGAGTTTGCATGTCCTCCCCGTGAATGCGTGGGTTCCCTCCGGGTACTCCGGCTTCCTCCCACTTCCAAAGACATCCGCGGACCTGTCAACGCTTAATAATTTGTCCCGCGGCCCGGGGGGTGTCCTTTTTTTTTCTTTTTTCTTTTTTCTTCTTTGTCATGAAAAAGGGACGTTTTTGTCATGAAAAGGGGAGGTTTTGGTGTTGGTGCACAATTTGTAAGTGTATATTGTGTTTTGTATGTTGATTTAATAATTTTTTTTTTTTTTTTTTATATATAAAAAATTCTTCTGCGGCCCGGTACCAATCGGGCCACGGCCCGGTGGTTGGGGACCACTGCGCTATATGACGCATAAATAACCAACTGAGAAGGTGCCTGGTATGTTAACGTAACATATTATGGTAAGAGTCATTCATCCATCCATCCATCCATTTTCTACCGTTTATTCCCTTTCGGGGTCGCGGGGGGCGCTGGCGCCTATCTCAGCTACAATCGGGCGGAAGGCAGGGTACACCCTGGACAAGTCGCCACCTTATCGCAGGGCCAACACAGATAGACAGACAACACTCACACTCACATTCACACACTAGGGCCAATTTAGTGTTGCCAATCAACCTATCCCCAGGTGCATGTCTTTGGAGGTGGGAGGAAGCCGGAGTACCCGGAGGGAACCCACGCATTCACGGGGAGTACATGCAAACTCCACACAGAAAGATCCGAGCCTGGATTTGAACCCAGGACTGCAGGAACTTCGTATTGTGAGGCAGACGCACTAACCCCTCTGCCACCGTGAAGCCCAAGAGTCATTCAAATAACTATAAAATATAGAACATGCTATACGTTTACCAAACAATCTGTCACTCCTAATCGATAAATCCGATGAAATCTTCTTCCTCTATGTCGCTTCTAAACAACTCTTCCAACTCCATAGGTATGCGCCGCTTCCCTTTTGTCGTTTTCTGCTGCATATTTCATTACGTCCAGCTTGTAATCTGCAGTACATTATTTTTCTTTTCGGCCGCATTTTTGTTCAGCCCTTCTCAGTTTTTATAAGTTACCGCCGACGTTGAAATGATCCATTTTAATAACTACGGCAGTAGCATGTAGCATATAGCAGTTAGCATTCCATGACCCACAATGCACTTCTGCCATGACCCTCCCCCGTTGAATTCTTATTGGTTGACTTGTGTGTGATGATTGCTGACATTTTCTTCATCTCTTCAGCGAATGAGATAAATAATATTATTTGATATTTTACGGTAATGTGTTAATAATTTCACACATAAGTCGCTCCGGAGTATATGTCGCACCCCCAGCCAAACTATGAAAAAAACTGCGACTTACAGTCCGAAAAATACGGTATTTGTAAATTAAGACAACGTTTATGACCAATGTTGGATCCTCATTGTTGGTTGAGAAATGACCGAATTTCAATGGTCAAATCAACATCACAACCTTACATTGAATAAACATTGTCAGAAAGCATGTTGTTTCAACATTGTATTTGTGTTGTAGAATGACCAAGATTCAATGGTCAAACCAACGTCAGAACCCAATATTGATTAAACGTCGTCAAAAAGCACGTTGTTTCAACGTCATTGTTCAAGTTGCTGAACGTCAGGACCTAATACAACAAGTTCTCAACGTTGTTTTAATGTCTGGGGTCCTGCTGGGAGTGAACCCTGTTAGATCTGACCAAAACATCCGCGGCTTACCAGCTAGATTTAGCTTGGTGAAAAAAGTTTGAGAACCACTGTTCTGGAGGCTTCTCATACAGACACTGTAAGGGCAAATATTGTTGAAACAACTATATAATAACGCATACATAAACATATTTCAGATAACCATACACATTATAATTCGTAAACCAACAACACCCATTGAGCTGGACCTCGCCAGCATTGATCAGTTCCAATAACTTTGAATCCACTCGGGATCTTATCAATGTTTTAAATGTTCCCTGTAACCTTACCCATGCACAAACAGTGCAGGAATTAAACTAAAATTGGAAAACAAACACGGTGTGGATGTTTTACTTGTTTTTGTCACACAGACATTAAAGTAGACCCTAGCAAAACACATACTGAGTTAATTTTTAAATGATTCTACTCTTTTAATTGTAACTAGTAATTGTAACTTGTAAATGTTACAATGAATTGATTAACGTGGACCCCAACTTAAACAAGTGGAAAAACTTATTCGGGTGTTACCATTTAGTGGTTAATTGTGTGGAATATGTACAGTACTGTGCAATCTACTAATAAAAGCTTCAATCAATCAATCAATCAAAAACCTACAAATAATCAATTATTAGCTCATGTTTTTAAAGACGTGCATCCCTTTTGTTTGACGTGAAGTTGCAGCATTTCTCTCATGCAGTTGTTTGGGTGTATTTTGGAACCATTTTTGTGTTGGGAGCGATTAGATGTGGCCGTGTGTTTACCGTGGTACACACATTGTAAACACGTTCCAAAGCTGTCTTATTTTTAACAATCAAATCCTCCACCATTCCCTTCTCAACCCTAAAGAGTGTTTTTGTTTTGATATTAACAATGGATTAGTTCTAGTATTTCTTGTTATTATATGACATAATTTTGGTGCACAACTGTAAAAAAAAAATGCAATGATCCTGTGCCATTTATTCTAGCTACAAACTGCTGGCTTTTAAAAGTCCACAGTGTCATTTTAGAACCATTCAATGAAATCTGTTACTGTCAAATACAGGCAGAAATGTACCCGGGCTCTGAACAGTGGTTGTCTGATTCACTATGTGGCCGCACGTGCCTAAAAACATTGTACTGTAATAAGGCAGATGCCATCTAAAAGTTTGGGCTCCAGGCGAGAGGGTTCTTCTTTTTTTTTTTTTGCCAGGGATGGAAAAGAACAGGAGGGAGAGACTGTGCTAAAGGATCATTATTTTGCAGACCAATAATAGGTGTTCATTATTGTGGATTGTACTTTAAGGCACCTGAAGCTAACACCATTGCCTATCTGAATTGGGTCACAATATAGTAGTTTTCATGAGGGGTCTGTCTGACAAAGATTGAATTGTACAAAAACCGGATACATTTAACGCAAATCCAGTTAACACCCAAAAATATTAACATTTTATCAAGAATAATTTACATACGGAAAATGATGCATATACATGACAGATGAAATGAACAGATAAACATCGAGCATCACTGTGGAGGTTCCTTTCTTCCTCCTTCAGGGTTTGATGAACCAACGTGACCACAACACCTTGAGACGTGGGTTTTAACAGGAGAGTTTTTTTTTATTTTTCGTTTGTTGTCGTTTTCAAGTTTCTTCTGTTTGCTTTTCAGCAATCCGGTCTCGTTGTCAAAGTTTCTTCTTTTTGCTTTTCAGCAATCTGGTTTCGTTGTCAAAGTTTCTTCTGTTTGCTTTTCAGTCATCGGTCTCTCCTGCTCCCACTATCTCCTCTGCTCATGGTCTCCGGCGCTGCTAATAAGGGAACAGGTGATTCGATAACTCATTCCAGCTGAGATATCCACTCACCTGTTGGCTGCTTCATGGCCGGCCTCTGCACACACCCCGCCCGCAGGGAACGCGTGGACCATGCCCCTCTCCACATGTCTCCACCGCCAGACTCAGGCCGGGCACCCGTCCGGCCGTGCCCACTCCCCTCCCCCCATGGCGGGGCGAGAGAGGAAGTCGGCCACGGCCATCTGTGCACCCGGCCTGTGGACCACCCGGAAGTTGTAGGGTTGCAATGCAAGGTACCACCGGGTGATCTGCGCATTGGCGTCCTTCATGCGGTGGAGCCACTGGAGAGGTTTGTGGTCCGAGCAGATACTGAAGGCACGCCCAACAGGTAGTAGCGGAGGGCCCCGACCGCCCACCGGATGGCAAGGCAATCCCTCTCCACCATGCTGTACCTTTCCTCCCGGTCAGATAGTTTCCGGCAGATTTAAAGCAAGGGGCGGTCGACGCCCTCCACCCGCTGGGTCAGCACCGCCCCCAGTCCCCGGCCCAACGCGTCCACCTGCAGACAGAAGTGGATGTTTAAATTTGGCATGTGCAGCACCAGCTCCTCGCAGAGTGCTGTTTATACCTCCTCAAACCCCCGCTGGCACTGCTTCGTCCACTGGACCAGATCTGGAGCATACCTTTTGGGTGAGGTCAGTCAGTGGGCTGGTCAGGTCTGTAAACCAGGGAATAAATTGGCGGTAATAGCGCGCCAGTCCCAAAAACTGCCTCACCTCTTTTTTCGTCTTGGGGGGTGGACAGGCCGCAATCGCCGCTGTCTTGTCGACTTGTGGTCGCAGCCTCTTTCCCCCCTCCCCCCATGTGGTACCCCAGGAACTGTACTTCCCTCCGGCCAACTGCGCACTTTGCCGGGTTTGTTGGTGAGCCCTGCCCGCCTCGGGGACTCGAGCACCGCCCCCACCCCCTGCATGTGTTGTTCCCAGCTGCCATTTTGAATGATGACATCATCCAAGTAGGCAGCCGCGTATGCCGGGTGGGGTCGCAGCACCCGGTCCATGAGGCGCTGGAATGTGGCGGGCGCACCGAACAAACCAAACGGAAGTGTCACAAATTGGTACAAATCTTCCGGAGTGGAAAAGGCCATTTTTTTCTCGGGACTCTGGTGACAAGGGAATCTGCCAGTAGACCTTGGTTAAATCCAGTATCGGGGAAAAACGAGCAGTGCCTAGCCAATCCAGGAGCTCGTCGACCCGAGGCATTGGGTATGCGTCAAAACGTGACACCGCATTTACCTTGCGGTAATCCACACAGAACAGTACAGTCCCATCCTTCTTCCCCACCAGAACAATGGGGCTGCACCACGGGCTGTGGGATTCTTTTATTACACCCATCTCCAGCATGGTTCTTAATTCCTCCCAAACCACTTTGCGTTTGTGTTCAGAAAGCCCATGCTGGGGGTGCTGGGGGTCCGACAACTCGCATCACCTGCCCCACGTTGGGCGCCAGTTGTGGAGGTTCCTTTCTTCCTCCTTCAGGGTTCGATGGACCAACGTGACCACAACACCTCGAGATGTGGGTTTTAACAGGAGAGGTTTTTTTTATTTTTCGTTTGTTGTCTTTTTCAAGTTTCTACTGTTTGCTTTTCAGCAATCTGGTCTCGTTGTCAAAGTTTCTTCTTTTTGCTTTTCAGCAATCTGGTTTTGTCGTCAAAGTTTCTTCTGTTTACTTTTCAGTCATCGGTCTCTCCTGCTCCCACTATCTCCTCTGCTCATGGTCTCCGGTGCTGCTAATAAAGGAACAGGTGATTAGATAACTCATTCCAGCTGAGATATCCACTCACCTGTTGGTTGCTTCATGGCCGGCCCCTGTACATACCCCACCCGCAGGGAACGCGTGGACCACGCCCCTCTCCACAATCACCTTTCCTCTAATTAAAACTTCTGTTTAGGGGTGCAGCTATTGATTATTTTAATAATCTATTGATTATTTTTGTTTGAGTAATCGAATAAAACACACTCTATGGACTCAATGCGTACAGTACAGGCCAAAAGTTTGGACACACCTTCTCCTCATTCAACGCGTTTTCTTTATTTTCATGACTATTTACATTGTAGATTGTCACTGAAGGTAGCCTGCAATGAGGTGGCGACTTGTCCAGGGTGTACCGTGCCTTCCGCCCGATTGTAGCTGAGATAGGCAACAGCGCCCCCCGCGACTCCAAAGGGAATAAGCGGTAGAGGATGGATGGATGGATTGCCACTGAAGGCATCAAAACTATGAATGAACACATGTGGAGTTATGTACTTAACAAAAAAAAAGGTGAAATAACTGAAAACATGTTTTGTTATCTAGTTTATTCAAAATAGTCACCCTTTTGCTCTGATTACTGCTTTGCACACTCTTGGCATTCTCTCAATGAGCTTCAAGCACAGCTGTGAAGTGAGAACCATTTCAGGTGATTAACTCTTGAAGCTCAGTGAGAGAATGCCAAGAGTGTGCAAAGCCATAATCAGAGCAATGGGTGGCTATTTTGAAGAAACTAGAATCAGAATCAGAAATACTTTAATAATCCCAGAGGGTAAATTAAGATTTTCAGCACAATCCCATTCAAGAGCAGACAAACATTACAGGGAGACAGAACAGGATCGCTGATGAACATCCCTTACAAAAAAGGTGAGAAACAGGTCAACGCTGGGGGGCTGATAAAAAAAAAAGTTAACCTGGCCCCTAGAGAGTGGGTCCAGACTGAGGCCAAGGAAAAAAACTCATAGCCATAGCATACATAAATATGTTTGTAAGAGGGAAACATCAAAGAACATAAATGACATTAAAGACATTAAAAGAGCATATATAAAACATCCATTCATCCATTTTCTACCGCTTGTCCCTTTTGGGGTCGCGGGAGGTCACTGGAGCCTATCTCTATTACATTCAGGCTGTAGGCGGGATATACCCTGGACAAACATGTTTTCAGTTATTTCACCTTTTTTTGTTAAGTACATACAGTGACTCCATATGTGTTCATTCATAGTTTTGAAGCCTTCAGTGACAATCCACAATGTAAATAGTCATGAAAATAAAAAAAACACATTGAATGAGGAGAAGGTGTGTCAAACTTTTGGCCTGTACTGTATATTAGGGGAACAAGTTGAAACCATTTTTTTTCTGCTTACCATAGCCTTCATTCTTTTGTTCTAATAAATGTGCATCATCAACATGGAAAATTGCACATATAATGTGTGTGAATTAATTATATAATAAACAAATCTCAGTTGTTCACCGCCACATAAACCCCAGGAGCAGCCGTGCCGGAGACTATGTCTGTGTATTTAAAACAGGAGTCCCCAAACTATGGATACGGCCCAGCAGCGTCTAAAATCCAGCCCGCGGGAAGTCCAAAGTTAAAAAAAATAAAATAATTGTTTTTTTTGGGGGGGTTTATTTTTATCTGTCCTTTCAAATCCATTTTCTACCGCTTGTTACTCTGTGTCTCCTAGCTGCTTAGGCAAATTATTTTGTCTAAAAATGCATTTTCCCATCGATAACGTGACATCACGCTAGGAATATAAATATATATATATATATATATATATATATATATATATATATATATATATATATACACACATATATATATAACAATTAAAAAAATTTGGCCAGGGGTCCCCAAACCTTTTGACTCGGGGGCAGCATTGGGTGTAAAAAATTTGGCCAGAGGCCGGGCTGTTTATATATATATATATATATATATATATATATATATATATATATATATATATATATATATATATATATATAGCACGGCCCACAGCCAAAATTTTTTTACCCAATGCTGCCTCCCGATTCAAAAAGTTTGGGGACCCCTGATTTAAATTTACAGGTCCAAGCAGTCTGGAATTTATTTATCAATTTTACTAGGTACTTCTATCAGGTCCACTTAGTTAATAATGCTTTAATCCAGTAATCATTGCAGAATAGAGAGTAGAACCTTGCGGACGCCACCTTCGCATTTTACTTCGTTAGGTTTTTTTAATTAAAAGTGTTCTCACCTTCTTTATAAAATTCCTGGCAATCGCAACTTTCTTTGACTCCATGGTGGCTTATTTTGCAGTTGCACTCAATAAATCAAATCACAGAGATCGTCTGGAAACCTATTTGCCGAATACTGAGAGTAAAGCAGTGCGCTTGACACGTCATCACGATAATTGACACTGCTCCGACATAACGCAAGGTGACGGACACAAAGTTGGTCATTGTTTTGTGCGCCTCCTATGAACAAATAAGCCAGACAGTTTAAAGGCTTCACTGGTGAGCGTAGAAAGCTACCCACAGCTCCCGCAGTCCTTATAGCTCGTTCAACTCCATCCCTGGTTGCTGCTCCGCCCTCTCGCCGATCCCCAAGTACCCCTCCGTTAAAAACTTCCACATGCTCTGGTTGGTTGAGATCCTGACATGAGAACATGCAATGAGCTCCACTGACTCCACATACCCTCAAAGGTGCCGAACTTCTACAGCATGGAGAGTTGTTACACACGTTGTGGTGGGCAGCCATGTCGATTAGTTAGATGCTTTCATAGCCAACAAATAAAATAATACAAGGAGTTCCTCAGGAGCAACACACAAAGACCGCTGACTCAGGGTGTCTCAATGCAGTTCTCATCCCCAGGTATGTCACTCCTCAACAAAATGCACACCCTCTTTTTCCATCCTGGACCACGCCTCACCTGCCGGGAGCCCTCAGTGTTTGCTTACTTCTAAGGGAAATGTGTTGTTTGTTTTAATTTTCCAGACATGGACACATGTACAAATCAGGTGCAATTCACACTGTGATTCATTGGTTTATTTTTTACGAGTGGGGCATCAAAACCAAGATTATCTTGTCAGTATTTAATCTTATGGTGCTTATTATAAGTATTCTAGGTCAGTTTGCATATTTCCTCCGTAAAGCTTGCTTACAAGGATTCGAGCAGTCTAAAAACCAAATGAAGTTACAAAAGCTAAGACTGCAAGCGGAAGCCTTTTCTAACGCATACAGAGTTTTCAGGCCAATAACGTTTCCACGTCTCACAGCAAGAGTGTATGATACTGAACATCTCCTCAGTCCTTGTCGTGCCTTCTAACTTATAGGGGTGCTTCAGTCCAGCCAGCCACAGCATCCCAGGTTCCGCTGCAAGAAAACGCGAAGCCAACCTCTTAAGTCCGCGTGTGTCGTACTTGGAAGTCTGTATGTTTCCCACGCCGTGCTCAAAATCAGCTTGTGCACTTTGTTTCTCCGTCATTAGCATGTTGTCTGCTTGCATTTAAGCTTCACTGCTTTTAAATATACAGTGGAATTTCTAATGTCAAACACAGTCCAACTCGTAAAAGTTATCAGTTCCAGGGTTGCGCTTACTCTTTGGGAGAATGTTTTACGTGACACGTTAACATTCTAACATGTCATACGTGCGCAAATATGGGGGATGGCTGCTCAGTTGGCGGTCCCTAGATCCAGGCTGAAGACTGGAGGGGACAGAGCCTTTTCCGTTGCCGCCCCTAAGCTCTGGAACAGCCTTCCCCTCAACATTAGGTCAGCCCAGAGCCTGGGGGTTTTCAAAACCCTTCTTAAGACCTACCTCTTCTCGCTGGCCTTTGACCTGAGCTGAGTCTGCCCAATAGGCCACCATTTGTAGTTCTACCTCCCCGACCCCTTCGCTTTAGTTTAATTTTTTTTTATTTGTCACACTTTTTATTACTATTATTTTTATTTTGCATTTTTTTTACTTTTTATCCAACCCCTTTTACCAAATTGCTTTTTGCGCTATTTTGTTCATCTCATTCTTTGTTTATGTTCTTTGTTTGTTTCTGTTTCTTTTGCTTTATGCTTTTTTTAACCCGTAAAGCACTTTGGTTCAATTTAAAAGTTGTAAACGTGCTATATAAATAAAATTTACTTGACTTGACTTGACTCAGAAGGCAAGTCGCTACTATACAATATATATATATATATATATATATATCCCAGCTCCACATGGGCGCAAAGCGGGGTACACCCTGGACAAGTCGCCACCTCATCACAGGGCCAACACACACAGACAGACAACATTCACACTCACATTCACACACTAGGGCCCATTTAGTGTTGCCAATCAACCTATCCCCAGGTGCATTTCTAATTTAAGTTACATACCTATGTGTAAATACTAAAGTCAATCGAGAAAACAGATTGTCAGATAAATACCCTGTATCAGATAGAAAACAGACATCCAATAATGTAATTATTTGCAATAACATAACCAGGCCTCCAATTAATCAGAATGCACATTTTTTCATTATTATTTTTCTTTCAGTTTTCAGTTTTTCCTTTTATGTATGCGAATCTTACAAAAACTTATAATTTAATTAAACTCTTTTTGAATTGACACTGGATTCAGAATGAACTCTCATTTCAACACGATTGTCAATTCAAACCGATTATTGAAATTTACTAATTGCTAAAAAAATGACGATAAATCCTGTTCAAAACAGGTATCAGGTTACAAAAGCTCCTCTTGTCTGCTGACGTATGATGTATACGCCCAGTGAGTGAGCACAGAGACGGCCTAAAACTGTATTATTTAGATTTGATTCATACATTTTTTTATTTAATTTAGAATTGTGATGAATGAGTTTCAAATGTGAAACTTATTTTTCATATTTCCCTGTCAGGGATCCCCGCAGCAAGTCATTAGATGATTATATTTTACAGAATGTTTTTGGCTGATGCCTGTTTCAGAGGCAACTCTGCCTGGGAATCAAACCAATGCCACCAGCAAGTAAAGGCAGAAATACGTACATTTCACAATCAGGGATATTTATAACAATTTGAATTGCTTTACTGCCCGAGTACAAAGACGTTTCGGTTTCTTTTAGTATAATTGTCAGCTCTGCCATACTGTACTGAGCAGCCAGGACAGAGACACGTATCAATGGTCGCTAGAATTTTTGTGCGACTTCAGACATTTTTGACTAATTCCAAACAATTCCAACAATCCTAACCTTTTTGATTAATTCCAAACAATATTATGTTGGACATTCCACAGTATATTTAACAGGGCTGTGAATCTTTGGGCACTACACGATTCGATTTGATTCTTGGGGGTAACGATTTGATTCAGAATCAATTCTCGATTCAAAACGATTCTCAATTTAAAATCAATAGGTTTTTTTTAATATCATGGGGTGCTAGTTCTATGATCAACTACATTCCTCCATAAAATAGACAAACAGCTCTGATTAATTTCTATATTACGTAAAACAGTTTTTGTTCAATAAAATTGTACACAATCGTTTTAATAAATTCAAATACAAATAAGGCAACAAGAGAAATATTCCACACTTTTTCTTTCCAAACAATATGATTTGCCCGAGTGGCTTTTTTTAACCTGTAAAGCCCTTTGGTTCAGTTTAAAAGTTGTGGTAAACGTGCTATATAAATGAAATTGACTTGACTTGACTTGACTCGGAAGGCAAGTCGCTACTATATATATATATATATATATATATATATATATATATATATATATATATATATATATATATATATATATGTATATATATGTGTGTGTGTGTGTGTGTGTGTGTATATATATATATATATATATATATATATATATATATATGTGTGTGTGTGTATATATATATATATATATATATATAACATTTTTTGTTTTTGTTTTTTTTTAAATTGATTTTTAATTTTTTGTAATCGATCAAGAATCGTTACAAAAAAGAATCGAGGCTTATTCGAAAATCGACATGTTTTGACACTGTTTGATGGCGGCATGGCTGAGTGGGTGGAGTGGTCGACTTGTAACTGGAGGGTTACTGGTTCAATCCCTTCTGACTTTATGTTGAGGTATCCTGGAGCAAGCCACTGAACCTCAAACTGCTCCTGATGGGTTCAGCCGTCGGTATTCCACAATTCCATTCTTCTTCATGTGCAATGACAATAAAAGCCTATTCTATTCTAAAAGAACAATTAAACATCAGCCAGCCACAAATTCGCCGCTTGATGATTGTTTTGTATTTTTTGTGTCTATCTATGCCTTGACATGAATGATTTGTAGTGCCAAGACTTGTTTTCGTCGTGTAATGTTTGTCTGAATTAAAAAATAATAATGATGGGTGTTGGGGGAGGTTTCAAAATGTGCATAGAGTGAAATCCGGAGCAATCTCATCCTTTATTTCACTTGGAGACACTTCCAGTTTTTTCGCCTCCCAGCATGTATCTGATTGTGAGGCGATGAACGGTTCCTGCACGACGACCCCTCTGATTCCTGTCGCAGTGCGTTCCAGTTTAACAGTAACATCTCCACCCGCTCTTACAGAATAGGAAGAAATGTCTTTTGTTTTCCTGATGACTTGGTGCTCAACAAACTCACTCAGTGGTGCTAACATTGTGGAGTCCACTTTTCCGGGGTTTTCCAAAGAGCATAAACAAGAAAAAAGAAAAAAACACAAAGCTCGAAAGCAAGCACCTCAAAACAACAAAAATCTACAGCAGAACTTCCTAATGGTGCCATTTTTTATTTACCACTCAATGCACAAACAAAAGTGTTCGCATTGTCTTGAAATTATCCTCAGCATACTTTTTACTTTCATATCTTGTCTGTTTGTTATTTTCATTCTGGGAAAATGAAATGCGACATCATTTGGTCCCAGAAGCACAAAAACTCCGGAAGGGAATTGTCTCAAAAAAGAATAAACACAAAAAAAAAATTGTTATATCTAGAACGTGTTTGCGGTGTTGTAAAGTCATCTATATGTCCTGTTTGTGTTTTATTTCATTATTATTGTAGAATTGGCTGTAACATTTTATTGGGAAATTAATTTGATATTGCAATGACTATGAGTGTCACATTAATTGCTGCTGATTTCAAATATCACGACAAAAAAGTGTTGCTTTGTTGATATTCACTCAATTTCTAGATTGTGTTAGCTTGTGGGTGTATATTCAAATAACTTCTCCCTGGGCTGTATTTGATTTATATCAAAGGATGATTAAAACAATTGGCACAGTATGTAAATTTAGAGATGGATTTCATTGTGATGGTTGAATATAAAATGTAATTTCATGGAATTCCCTTTCTTTGAAAAAAAAAACAAAAAAAACAAGCAGATGTCCAGTATTGTACCTTTGCCCTGTTTCAGGGAACAATATGAATATTATTAATATTAATAACATATGGTGCTAAAGTTCTTTTTGTATGTTTTGGTTTTTAGATGAATTAACTATTATGCTGAAAATATAATGTAAGCCTTACTGTAGATTCATATATGAGACTGTTCATCCCAGAAGAGACAAATAAATATAGTATTTGAAAGTGCTGTATGATTTGTATTGTATTCATTTCACATTTAATTGATTGGGCTCTGCAAAGGTGAGGTTTATACATAACTATTTATTTACCTGAATATAAGACAACAACCGACATTAAAAATACAGGAGCGTGGTAGGCATACGTATTCATTAAAAACAAGGGAGAGACTTTATTGAACAACTATATTTAATACTTTGGGGGCACTGTAACATTACACACAGTTTGAACAGTAACACTCTGACTATATAGGTGGAACATAAAACATTGTATTTTAATCAAGTGAATATTTGGCGTACCACTAGATAGAGACGCGCACCACTAGTGGTACATGTACCACAGTTTATGTATATGCAATATGTTACAAAAACTTGCAGACTATAAAATAAATCCAGTATTGAATTTTACTGCATACTACTACTTCCACCAGAAGGAGCGCTGCTAAATCGCTAAACAGACTAGTTGGTTTGAATTTAAAAATATTCATATAAATATTTTATCTCTCATATTATAAATGCAAAAATAATTATGACTTTTTAAATATATACAGTCACGATCAAAAGTTTACATGCACTTGAAAAGAACATAATGTCATGGCTGTCTTGAGTTTCCTGTAATTTCTACAACTCTTATTTTTTTGTGATAGAGGGATTGGAGCACATATTTGTTGGTCACAAAAAACATTTATTAAGTTTGGTGAGTTTATGAATTTATTATGGGTCTACTGAAAATGTGACCAAATATGCTGGGTCAAAAGTATACATACAGTAATGTTAAAATTTGGTTACATGTCCCTTGGCAGGTTTGACTGCAATAAGGCGCTTTTGGTAGCCATCCACAAGCTTCTGGAAAGCTTCTGGACCACTCCTATTGGCAAAACTGGTGCAGTTCAGCTAAGTTTGTTGGTTTTCTGACATGGACTTGTTTCTTCAGCATTCTCCACACGTTTTGTCAGGACTTTGGGGAGGCCGTTCTAAGATTCCAGAAAACACAGAATGAGATGTTCTACCTCTTGTGCGAAACACAAATGCATAAAATGACTTAACACATTAAAATGACTAGTAAAACATTTAAAAACACAACAACTAACTTCTAAAACATTAAAAACGACTCCAAAACACATAAAATGACTCCAAAGAGATGCACAGTGACATCTAAAACGTAAAATACTCCTAAAACACGTAACAAGACTCCTAAAACACATAAAGACTCCAAAAACACGTAATACTCTCCTAAAACATGTAAAAATACTCCTAAAAACACGTAAAAAAGACTCCTAAAACAAATTGAAAACAGAATGAGGTGTTTGCATCCTTTGCGAGCACATACACTTGGTGGCCTTGTAGGTGAACAGTGAACGTGAATGGAAGACCCGAAGGATAAAATAATTTACGGGTGCTCATCATCAGTGGTGTTCCTCTGGGTCACTGGGTGTTTCGGCCTTTAACACTATACACCCTCTCCAGAGGCGGCCAGCTACAGGATGATCAGACCCGCGCTTGCAACCCAAGTGCAATTAGCCATGAGAGTCACCTTGTTGGCAGACATATCAGTGGACTATGCATGGCAGGGGCGTCCGGTTCCCTGAGTCAGATTTTGGTCTGCCTGACTGCATACCTCCTGTTGCACTAGTTGGGGGCCCTATTGGGGTCATTCCTTTTCAGCCAGAGCCACCGGCTGCTAAAACCTGAATTCTAGCCTGATTTAGCCATTCCTTTACCACTTTGACGTTTTTACAAGTCCATGTCAGAAAACGAATAAATTTTAGTACATTGTTTGATTTCTTTGCTTAATCCGTTCCATAATTGAATTCCACATACTGACATACTGAAGGTCTTAAGTGCTTAAGTGTTGTACGTGAATACAAATGTTTCAAATTACGATTTTCTCTAAGATTATAATCCTCCTCTTTTTTTGAGAGGAATTGTTGTATATTATTGGGTGGCAGGTTATAGTTTGATTTGTGTATAAGCCAGGGCTCACCAACCTTTTTGAAACCAAGAGCTACTTTTTGGGTACTGATTAATGCGAAGGGCTACCAGTTTGATACACACTTAAATAAATTGCCAGAAATAGCCAATTTGCTCAATTTACCTTTAACTCTGTGTTATTATTAATAATTAATGATATTTATCTTTGTGGAAACACTGATCATCTTAATTATTTCTCACACTAAATATATATTTTTGATGACATGTTTTAAATAGGTTAAAATCCAATCTGCACTTTGTTAGAATATATAACAAATTGTACCAAGCTATATTTCTAACAAAGACAAATCATTATTTCCTCTACATTTTCCAGAACAATTTTTTTAAAACGAACTCAAAAGACTTTGAAATAAGATTTAAATTTGATTTTCTAGATTTGCCAGAATATTTTTTTTAATTTTAATCATAAGTTTGAAGAAATATTTCACAAATATTCTTTGTCAAAAAAACAGAAGCTAAAATGAAGAGTTAAATTAAAATGTATTTATTTTTCTTCACAATAAAAAAAAACTTAAACATTGATTTAAATTGTCAGGAAAGAAGAGGAAGGAATTTAAAAGGTAAAAAGGTATATGTGTTTAAAAATCCCAAAATCATTTTAAGGTTGTATTTTTTCTCTAAAATTGTCTTTCTGAAAGTTATAAGAAGCAAAGTAAAAAAATAAATTAATTTATTTAAACAAGTGAAGACCAAGTCTTTAAAATATTTTCTTGGATTTTCAAATTCTATTTGAGTTTTGTCTCTCTTAGAATTAAAAATGTCGAGCAAAGCGAGACCAGTTTGCCAGTAAATAAATACACTTTAAAAAATAGAGGCAGCTCACTGGTCAGTGCTGCTATTTGAGCTATTTTAAGAACAGGCCATCGGGCTACTCATCTGGTCCTGACGGGCTACCTGTTGCCCGCGAGCACCGCGTTGGTGACCCCTGGTATAAGCTGTTTGTAAATTCACTATGCCGTGGAATTTAAGTGTTTTTTAAATTGAAAAATAAGGGTTAGCAACAGTGTATGTAAACTTTTGACCAGGACTGTATATTTTTGTTTTAGTACAATGTATTGCATTTCGCTGCATGTCACTGATTCCTCCAGAGGGGGGCGCTGCTGAGGGCCCTATGTAGCATTCGACGCCCAAAATGGCGGCACGATTGAAAAGTTTTGACTGTTTTGCTGGAGTTTGTTTTCATACTATTTATCGGGGTGTGTAACTCTTCCGTGCCCGCCAGAATCAAAGTGGATTCTGCGTCTCGCTCTGGTCCCACAATGACTTCGGTTCAAATCGAACATGAGAATAGCGCTTAGCTGCCAACCCCAAATTCGGGCTCACTTTGCCGAAGCGAGGCTAAGCTAAGGGAAGCTATCGAGCTAGCGGGGAGTTGCGGTCTTTAAAGCTCCGCGGGTTATGTGATCCCTCGTTCGGACCAGGGCGGCAGGTTGAACATGAAGAAAATGACATTGTCGTAGCAATGGAGGAAGATGTGAAAAAAGTGAAAAAGGTATGTTAACACTTCCACAGCACTCAAGTTGTCCACCCAGCCGCTAGCATGCTAACCCGGCTAGTCGGGCTAGTTGAAAACAGAACATGATGGTAGCCAAAGTCCTAAAAGTGGGGTCTTGGGAAAATATGTTGAATCGCTAGATTTAAATGTACACTTTTTAAGTGTAAATGTTAATCCCACAGCCATTTGATTCAAATTGACTTTGTTTTACATGTATTTGATCTGTGTCAAATACTACAGCCTGTTACTGGTTTCTGAATGTAAACATTGACATTGTTATGCTTTGAGAGGCCATAGATTGTTGTTTTGCAATGCAGCAAGATTTTTTTTACCAGTATTATTGTCCGGTTTCCGTTCTGTACCAGGAGTGTATCATAACTACTGTTACCATATTGTAGTCTTAAATATGTGTCAGCTGTTTGCCGTGTTGTTTATCATTTAATGACGTCACCGTGGCATGTAGTTTCTTTTTGTGCCACTTGAGGGCAACAGCAAATTGTTATAACCAACCATCCCATCCATTTTCTCCCACTTGTCCCTTTCGGGGTCGCTGGTGCACTGGAGCCTATCTCGGCTGCATTTGGGCACAAGGCAGGGTACACCCTGGACATGTCGCCACCTCATCGCAGTTCAAACACAGATAGACAGACTACATTCACACTCACATTCACACACTAAGGCCAATTTAGTGTTGCCTATCAACCTATCCCCAGGTGCATGTCTTTGGAGGTAGGAGGAAGCCGGAGTACTCGGAGGGAACCCACGCAGTCCCGGGGAGAACCTGCAAACTCCACACAGAATGATCCAGATCGCAGGATCGAACACAGGACCTTCGTGTTGTGAGGCAGACCTTATAACTAAGAAAAACATTTCAATTCAGCAAATATTTCAACATTTGACCTCTCACTTACGGGTCGCACGACAATATGCATTTGATAAAACATTTGATTTATTTCATTTAATAATAATATGTATTGCATATTTATAATGTAAGAGACACACAATGCCAATGATCCTCACTGGCACTAAAACAAATGTTCCCAGGTCAATAGCATTATTGTTTTTTTTAGAGTAATCAATTCGGTCCGTACTATGTTTCATTTTAAATAAAAGGTCACCATCAAAAGAAATACTGTCTGTTTAGGTCCAATACGGATCTCACGTTTCTAAACCAAAATGCTATAAAATGTTAATGCACATATCATCCGGAGCTGCGCACTCTTTTTAATAATGCAGTCAAGTTTATAAAGTCAGTTGCATCCAAAAACACAAATGCCGACGTCATCACAGGATGCTGTGGCGGTCCGCTTCCTTTTCTCACATCATGCGTCCCTTTCATTTGTTTTGGGTCACGTGCACAGCACCGTCACTTTGCTGTCACTTTGCGTAAGCCCAGGCAACAGGTGACTAGTGTAAACAGAGGTGGAGTGCTTATTGGAATACTTAATTCTTCTCGTGTCCGGGTTCATGGAGAACGAGGTATGCGCTTTAATAATATTTGCAGGATTAGAAACACAAAGTATAATGTTTTTGCACAGTTTAGCATACAAAGACTGGGCTTTTACTACGTTTTGGAGTTGCAGCACAAACAGTATATGTGGTGTATATTGTGGACAAATTGAAAACAGGAAGTGAAGACAATTTTTAGCAACTGCTATGTAAAGGAAAAGGGGTAGGATTAAATAAGCTCTGCCCTTTCTTACTCCATTTCGAGCATGTTGAATAGAAAACCTAAAAATGTTGTTGTATCATGTTGTATGCATGCATGTTCGAAACAAACACTAACTCAACTCAACGGTTCAACATTGCATGTAGAATGTATTTGATTGCAAAGTCATTAGGGATTACGAAATTACGTTTCCTTTCGTGCTGCTGATGCTGAAAGTTGAGATGCACATATTGGGTAACAAAGCAGAATTCCCTTTTCTTCTGCAGGGACTAGTTGTGGTTGAGCACTTGAGTTTTTTCTTTGTTTAGGTACTTTTATTAACCTAAAATTAAGAGGTTGTTGTGGGGGAAATGTTTTGAAGCCTTTCTTGTGCAGTCTGAGTTATTGGTCCTTGTTCACATAGTCCTGCAAAAAAAAGTAGTCACTAGTTTACGATACTGTCGTTTGGTTTCACTTTGTTTTGGCGTGTGTTAAACATGTTTTCATTCTAGATGTCACAGGAATGTACTGCAATTAGGGATGGTCGATATGGCATTTTATTAATATCTCAATATTTTTGGGCCATGTCACGATACACGATATATATATCGCAATATTTTGCCTTAGCCTTGAATGAACACTTGATGCATATAATCACAGCAGTATGATGATTCTATGTGTTTACATTAAAACATTCTTGTTCATACTGCATTAATATATTCTCATTTTAAACTTTCATGCAGACAGGAAAATCACAACTAAGTCAATTTACCAAAACTGTATTTATTAAACAGTTAAGCAGTGGCACAAACATTCATGTCATTTCAAAACAGAAAGTGGAAGATTGTCAGAGACATTTTAAAACAAGCTATGAGTGCACTTTTGTGCATGATGTCACTAAGATGACTTATCAAAAAAACACTAAATAAAAGTGCACTTTTTGTACAGAATGCCACTACAATTGTTTTTATAAAAATAAATAAAGTGCACTTTCAATAAGTGTCAAATAAAAAGGAGCTGCATAATAGGAAATCAAAAGTGCTGTTACTTTTTGTAGCAACGCTTTTGCCGCATAATTGTTCAACATACTACCGCTTGAAGCCAAACCACCGCCAGACGATGGACCCCGTACTGTTTTTCTTGGTAATTAATTCTTCCTTCATTTGTTACCAGATTGGCACCTTCTCTCTCTCTCTCTCGTATTACCACTCGCAACGAACCGTCAGCATCACAGCTAATGTTACCCCTGTAGCTACCTCTCTGCTCAGGGAGGGCGTATGATCTTGCACATGTGACCTATGTAAGAAGGTGCGCTTGTTTACGTCTCTGTGAGAAGGAGAGACAAGAGAGTGAAAAACGCATGCACTGTAATGCCCGCAACTAAAAATATCACAATATAGTAATTTTCTATATCGCACAGAGACAAACCCGCGATATATCGAATATATCGATATATTGCCCAGCCCTAACTGCAATATTATTTTGTTTCTCGTGTCCTTTTACACACACTGTTTTCAGAAGTACACTCACTTTAGGGTTCCCCCATGATTGAAATATACAGTATTTGTGGCATTAGGTAGCACATAATTAGTCTGCATGATTTGCTTTGAGGCTTAAAAAAGAAAATAATATATATGGCTAGGTTTTCAATGCAATTAATATCTTCGTTGTTGAAATCCTTTACTGTTTGTTGTGTTTTCCTTAGCCTGGTATTGTGTCGCCGTTCAAGCGGGTCTTCCTGAAGGGAGAAAAGGGGCGGGACAAAAAGGCCCAGGAGAAGTCCACAGAGCGACGGGCCCTGCACACCTTCTCGCTCTCGCAGCCCGACCATCGCATCGATCCTGACATTCTCCTCAACGACTACATTGAAAAAGAAGTCAAGGTAAGTATGCGGAAGCACAAACGGAGTTGACTGAGCATTGTCATGCTAGTTAATCAGTATAGCTCAATAACACACACTGTAGGATCTTTGTAACTAGATGCTACACTTTTTCCAGTATTTGGGCCAGCTGACATCTGTTCCAGGATACTTGAATCCTTCAAGCAGGACAGAAGTCCTTCAGCTCATCGACAATGCAAGAGTAAGTCATCTGAGTCACTGTTCACAGTTTAAAACAGGCTTGAAATTACAATACCCTATTATTTCAACAAGCAGGTTATTACAGTATTTTTCAAGAAGCATTACTATAGAAAGAGTTGTCATTGAACAGCTTTAATAGCAGTTTACATTTATTGTCCAAAATGTTTCAAAACACAGCTATTATCTACCATAATAAAAGTAAGTGACATACTGTAAAACAAAGTCCTTCTAATGAATAATTATTTTTCAGAAGTCACATCAGTTGGCAGGCCAACTGACATCAGAGCAGGACGCGGTGATGAGCTTGTCGGCGTACAACATCAAGTTAGTGTGGCGTGACGGCGAGGATATTATTTTGAGGGTGCCCATCCATGACATTGCCGCTGTCTCCTACGTCAGGGACGACTCGCTGCACCTCGTAGTCATCAAGACCGGTAAGGAGAACACAACTGATTATCACTATTGTTGTGCGTTGGGGATTAGCATGATTATATTGAGTTTTAAAATTGAGCGTTTGTTCTCTTGCCACAATGGCTGGGTTTTTTTAATGGTCACTTTTTTTGTTTTAATTCTTGGTTTTTATGACTGATAAGACCCACACCAATGAGAAGCAGATATTGAAAAACATTTAGTTGATGTGTGGATTGTCCTAGCAAGTTAATACATTTCTCACAGTGTTTCACATGGTTAAAATACAATAGTACAATCAAATATTAACAAATAGCATGATGAAACAATATAAACATAGCATTTGAAATTGTTAATATACAGTGGGTACAGAAGGTATTCAGACCAATTTCAATATTTCACTTAGGGCTGGGCGATATTGCCTTTTTTTAATATCGCAATATTTTTAGGTAATATCGCGATATACGATATATATTACGATATTTTGCCTTGGCCTTGAATGAACACTTGATGCCTATAATCACAGCTGTAGATTCAAAATTCAAGATTGTTTATTGTCATATGCACAGTTAAACAGACAGTTTGCCGTACAATGAAAATCTTACTTTGCTAGTCCACCCTTCAACAAGTCACACGGTACTTAGCTAAAAATAAAAAATAAAAAGTATATACGAGGCACAGTAAGTAACATAACATTATTGCACATTCTAATTGACAGTCAACAGTATAAATATGGAGGTGACCATGGGTCATAGCAGCAGTTAAAGTGTCTTTAGTGATCAAAGGTGAAAGGTGTCTACAGTGATGGTTCACAGTTCGGGGGTGGTCAAGGAAGCTGTCTTTTGTTCAAAAAGACAAAAGTAAAGACGGGGGGTGGGAGCTAGCATTCACAAGTTAGCATTCACAAGCCTGATGCCCTGTGGGTAGAAACTGTCAGTCTCGTAGTCCTTGATTTCAGGCTCCTGTATCGTCTACCTGATGGTAGGAGGCTGAAGAGACTGTGCTGGGGGTGTGTACTGTCCTTTATGATGTTGTGTGCTCTCCTGGTGGCCCTGGTAGAGTACATGTCCTGTAGTGAGGGGAATGCTGCTCCTGATATGTACTGAGCAGTTTTAATCACTCGCTGGAGTGTCTTCCTGTCCTTAGCAGTGGAGTTTCCATACCAGACCGTGATTGAGCTGGTAAGGACACTCTCAACCGTACTTCTATAGAAGTTGCTGAGAATTTTTGGTGGCATACCAAATTTTCTGAGCCTTCTTAGGAAGTACAGTCGCTGCTGGGCTTTCTTTATTTTTTGATGGGTGTTGTGATCCCGGGTGAGGTCCTCGCTGATGTGGGTCCCGAGGAATTTAAAGGTTTTCACCCTGTCCACCTTTGTCCCCCCTATGTACAAAGGTGTGTACTGTGCACTCCTTCTCCGTGGGTAAATAATCATCTCCTCGGTCTTGTCTGTGTTCAAGGAGAGATTATTATCCTGACACCAGGCCACCAGTTCCGCTACCTCCCTTCTGTACGCTGCGTCACCGTAGTATCATCTGCAAACTTGATGATACTGGTGTTGTTCTGGGAGGCCACACAGTCGTGTGTGAAGGGGGTGTACAATAGGGGGCTCAGCACGCAGCCTTGGGAGGTCCCTAAGCTTAGAACCTTTGTGCCTGATGTCTGGTTGCCGATTCTGACTGACTGGGGCCGGTTTGTGAGAAAGTTCAGGACCCAGTCACAGAGAGTTGGTGTCAGGCCAACAGTGAGGAGTTTAGCAGTGAGTTTTTGTGGGATGATCGTGTTAAAAGGAGAGCTGTAGTCGATGAATAATAGCCTGGCATAGGTGTCCTTGCCATCTAAGTGGGTGAGGGCGGTGTGGATGACGGAGTTGACTGCATCCTCAGTGGACCGGTTCTGCCGGTAGGAAAACTGGAGAGGGTCCAGTGTGTCTGGAATGGTCTTCTTGATGTGTGACATGACTATCTTCTCGAAGCACTTCATAACTATTGGGGTGAGTGCAACAGGGCGATAGTCATTCAGACAGTATGATGATTATATTTGTCTACATTAAACATTCTTCTTCATACTGCATTCATATATGCTACTTTTAAACTTTCATGCAGATAGGGAAATCACAAATCAATTGACCAAAAGTGTATTTATTAAAGTTATTAAGCAATGGCACAAACATTCAAGTCATTTCCAAAACATAAAGTGCAAGATTGTCAGAGACATTTTAAGTGTCAAATAAAAATGAGATGCATAATAGGAAATCAAATAGTATTCGTCCTTCACTATGTGGTAGGTTACTAAGGTTATGAAATTATTTTCATTCTCTAGCGAGTGACTTTTCAAATGATGCTACATATTATCTGTAATGCTACTTTTTATAGCAACGCTTTTTCCCCCCACACTTGACAAATTACGGTTGTCTGTTCGACATATTCCCACTTGAAGCTGAACCACCGCCAGACGATGGAAACGCTGCTGTTTTTATTGGGAATTAAGTCTTCCTTCATTTGTTACCAGATCTGTACCTTCTTTCTCTCGTACGGCAGCTAACGTAGCCCCCAGTATGCTACCTCTCTGCTCTGCGAGGGCGGCCACTTATGTGGCGTATGATGCGACAATATATGACGTATGTAAGAATGTGCGCCTGCTTGTCTGTGAGAAGAAAAGACAGGAAAGAGTGAGAAGAGCCTGAAGTGTATGCCCGCAGCTAAAAGCAACTGCGTGAGAACGTATACTCGAATATTACGATATAGTCATTTTCTACATCGCACAGAGACAAACCCGCGATATATCGTATATATCGATATATACTCTTTGTTTCATTGCAGCCATTTTCATTTTATTTCTCATTAATGTACACTCAGCACCCCATATTAATGTAGATGTACCCCCAAAAATAGAAATGTTGAATTTTTTGTAAATTTATAAATAAAAACTCAAAAGTCTCATGTACATAAGTATTCAGACTCTTTGCTCAATACTTGTCTTTTGTCACAAGCTTGGAATGGGTGAAACTGCCCAAAATAGGCTTGCCAAACTTGAGGCATAGTATTCAAAAAGACTCCAGTTCGGATCCGTTTCGGTTTATTTCAAACATTTATATAATACAATTACAATATAATATATCACATATTTCCAGTTGTTTCATTACAGCCTATCTGAAAAGAAGTAGGAAGAAGCCGAGCTTTTTTCATCCTACCCCTTTTCATATCATTGCAGTTTTATCTCCTTTCTTTGTTCTCTGTTTTTAACAGAACTGTGAATAAAAAATAAATAAACCATAAGTATGTAAACAAATATTAAATACAAAAATAATTATCCCGTTAAAAAAATTTTTCAAAATGTTTATCATAATTGTTTTTCTTTGTACTTAGTTAAAGTAAAGTTAAAGGGGAACATTATCACAATTTAAGAAGGGTTAAAACCAATAAAAATCAGTTCCCAGTGACTTATTTTATTTTTCGATGTTTTTTTCAAAATTTTACCCATCACGCAATATCCCGAAAAACAGTATCAAAGTGCCTGATTTTCACCATCGCTATATCCACCAGTCCATTTTCCTGTGACGTCCCTGCGTGATGCCAATACAAACAAACATGGCGGATAGAACAGAAAGATATAGCAAGTATGAAAGATTCGTGTTTGAGGATATTGATAGCGACGGACTAGAGAAAAAAAAACGTTTAAAAAAAAACGTTTAAAAAAAACGCGATTGGGACGGATTCCGATGTTTTTAAACACATTTATTAGGATAATTCTGGGAAATCCCTTTCTATTGTGTTGCTAGTGTTTTAGTGAGTTAAATAGTACCTGATAGTCAGAAGGGTGTGTCCACGGGTGTCTTGACGCGCAGTGTCTCAGGGAAGTCGACGGCAGCTATGGACGATACAAGCTCAGCTTTTCTCCGGTAAGAAGCGACTTTTTAACAACAATTTTCTCACCGAAACCTGCTGGTTGACATTCCGTCTTGATTCTTGTTCTCTCGACCGCACTCTGATCCATAGTAACGTTTCACCTCCAGGAATTTTAAACAAAGAATCACCGTGTGTTTGTGTGGCTAAAGCTTTTCAACTCCATCTTTCTACTGTGACTTCTCCAATATTAATTGAACAAATTGCAAAAGATTCAGCAACACAGATCTCCAAAATACTGTGTAATTATGCCGTTCAAGCAGACGGCATTTAGCTGTGTGTGTGCAGCGCTCATACTTCCTAAAAACCTGTGACGTCTTGCGTACACGTCATCCTTACACAACGTTTCCAGGACGAAACTCCCGGGAAATATAAAATTGTAATTTAGTAAACTAAAAAGGCTGTTTTGGCATGTGTTGCAATGTTAATATTTCATCATTGATATATAAATTATCAGACTGCGTGGTGGGTAGTAGTGGATTTCAGTAGGCCTTTAACTGTTTAGTTGCTGGAATATTTTCCTCGAGATTTGGTATAATGTTCACAAAGTACTTATTGAAGTTTTCAACAACTT
This sequence comes from Nerophis ophidion, assembly GCF_033978795.1. Classification (NCBI taxonomy): domain Eukaryota; kingdom Metazoa; phylum Chordata; class Actinopteri; order Syngnathiformes; family Syngnathidae; genus Nerophis; species Nerophis ophidion. Next base: position 34,456,143 of record NC_084615.1, read on the forward strand.
AGTTTGTATTCTCATTTGTAACATTTCCGTCTGAGAAGTATTTAGGATAATCCTTCCTACCACCATTTTTAATAATGCTATTTAGGATGCCCCATGTTGCGCTCATATTGTTTTTGTTCCGGTCCAATAATTGACTATAATATTATTTCCTAAGTGTTCGTAGTATGCCAATTAGCTTGTTTTTATACATTTTGTCTTGTTTTCTGCCTCTGTATGTCTTTGTGTTATAAATGTTCAATATAATGTATTTATTTTTTGTCATTTATGGTTGATTTTATTTAAGTTGTTTCAACGGACAATGTTTGTCATAAAGCATCATGAAAGTATACAAAAAATTATCCTTTTGTATCATCTACATAATTTTCACTGTATACATTGTCGCAACTTTGTTTTCTCAAAACATTCTTGAAAAGCTGTCATACTTTGTTCTGTACATATTCTTCAAAATTAATTTTTCCCATCAATATTTCTTTTGTTGTAGTTTCCGTCATAGATTACAGAAACCGTCAGATGATCATTGATGTGGGATATTAGCACACCACTTGTGGTATTATTATCAAAATCATTAGTAAAAATATTACCAATAAGTGTGGAGATGTGTCCAGAGATTCTGCTTGGCCTTGTGATTTTAGGATATAAACTCAGGCTGTACATTGTGACTATAAAGCCATGCATGAACTTTTTGTTAGGGTTCAAGAGGTCACTGTTGAAGTCTTTGTAAGAAAGTTATTTTTGGATAGATTTCAGTCAAAGTTGCTTTAATCCAGTCTTCAAACATATCCAAGTTGACTTCGGTGATCTACTGTATCTACAGTGTATAAATATTCATGTACATACCGTATATGTATGGATATATATTCGTGTGTATGTGCGTGCGTGCGTTCTGCTGAACCACTAATATTGATGTACAAAACCCGTTTCCATACGAGTTGGGAAATTGTGTTAGATGTAAATATAAACGGAATACAATGATTTGCAAATAATTTTCAACCCATATTCAGTTGAATATGCTACAAAGACAACATATTCGATGTTCAAACTGATAAACATTTTATTTTTTGCAAATAATCATTAAATTAATGCTCAGCAAACACTTATATGGAACATCCCACAGGTGTGCAGGTTAATTGGGAACGGGTGGGTGCCATGATTGGGTATAAAAGCGGCTTCCAGGAAATGCTAAGTAATTCACAAACAAGGATGCGGTGAGGGTCACCAATTTGTAAGCAAATTGTCGAACAGTTTTAGAACAACATTTCTCAATGAGCTATTGCAAGGAATTTAGGGATTTTACCATGTACGGTCCGTAAAATCCTCAAAATGTTCAGAGAATCTGGAAAAATCCCTGCACGTAAGCGATCTTACGGACTTTTGATGCCTCAGACGGTACTGCAACAAAAACCGACATCAGTGTGTAAAGGATATCACCACATGGGCTCAGGAACACTTCATAGATCCACTGTCAGTAACTACAGTTGGTTGCTACATCTGTAAGTGCAAGTCAAAACTCTACTATGCAAAGCCAACCCCATTTATCAACAATATCCTGAAACGCCGCCGGCTACGCTGGGCCCGAGCACACCTAAGATGGACTGATGCAAAGTGGAAAGGTGTTCTGTGGTCTGACGAGTCCACATTTCAAATTATATTTGGAAACAGAGGACGTGGTGTCCTCTAGAACAAAGAGGAAAATAACCATTCGGATTGTTATAGGCGCAAAGTTCAAAAGCCAGCATCTGTGATGGTATGGGGGTGTATTAGTGCCCAAGGCATGGGTAACTTACACATCTGTGAAGGCACCATTAATGCTGAAAGGTCCATACAGGTTTTGGAGCAACATATGTTGTCATCCAAGCAAAGTAATCATGGACGCTCCTGCTTATTTCAGCAAGACAAGTGTTACAACAGCGTGGCTTCGTAAAAAAAAGAGTGCGGGTACTTTCCAGGCCCGCCTGCAGTCCAGACCTGTCTCCCATCGAAAATGTGTGGCGCATTATGAAGCGTAAAATATGACAGCGGAGACCCAGGACTGTTGAACGACTGAAGCTCTACATAAAACAAGAATGGGAAAGAATTCCACTTTCAAAGCATCAACAATTAGTTTCCTCAGTTCCCAAACGTTTATTGAGTGTTGTTAAAAGAAAAGGTGATTTAACACAGTGGTGAACATGTCCTTTCCCAACTACTTTGTTACGTGTTGCAGCCATGAAATTGTAAGTTAATCATTATTTGTAAAAAAATAAAGTTTATGAGTTTGAACATCAAATATGTTGTATTTGTAGTGCATTCAATTGAATATGGGTTGAAAAGGATTTGCAAATCATTGTATTCCGTTTAGGGCTTCACGGTGGCAGAGGGGTTAGTGCGTCTGCCTCACAATACAAAGGTCCTGCTGTCCCGGGTTCAATCCCAGGCTCAGGATCTTTCTGTGTGGAGTTTGCATGTTCTCCCCGTGAATGCGTGGGTTCCCTCCGGGTACTCCGGCTTCCTCCCACTTCCAAACACATGCACCTGGGGATAGGTTGATTGGCAACACTAAATTGGCCCTAGTGTGTGAATGTGAGTGTGAATGTTGTCTGTCTATCTGTGTTGGCCCTGCGATGAGGTGGCGACTTGTCCAGGGTGTACCTGCCTTCCGCCCGATTGTAGCTGAGATAGGCGCCAGTGCCCCCCGCGACCCCAAAAAAGGGAATAAGCGGTAGGAAATGGATGGATAGATTTATTCCGTTTATATTTACATCTAACACAATTTCCCAACTCATATGGAAACGGGGTTTGTATGCAATATTTGGTGTTTTTCTTATATATTTTTTAAATATAATTTTTAACAAGTTGCTAACAGTCACTTTAACTGAATGATAATTCCTAAATGCAGTGAAGTAGACCTAGTAGAGTATATGTTGCTTTTTTTTCTCAGCCCAGGAATGCGGAGGCTCTCCTTGTCACAGCTCTTTTACCGATCTCAACAAATCCCAAACGCTGAGCTCCTTGTCAGAGAGCGGCGCCGTGATGGTGGAGGTCTGCTGTCTGCTTGTCCTCGCAGTCAACAACAAAGTCAGTTTGCTCTTCAATTGTTTTTACCAAAAGTAATGTATTACAGAGTGGTAAGTTCTTTTTGTGTTTGTCAGGCAGCAGCAGAGGAGCTATGTCTGCTCCTCAGTCAAGTCTTTCAGATTGTTTACACCGAGTCCACAATCGACTTCTTGGACAGAGCCATCTTTGACGGAGCCACCACCCCCACCAGGCATCTGTCTCTGTACAGCGGTAAGCAGGAACTCAGCGTGTCATGGTTACGGAGGTCCTTTTCTAACGTGCTGTAATCCTCAGATGACTCGTCAAGCAAAGTGGATGTTAAGGCGGCGTTTGAAGGCGACGCCAGCTCTTTGTATGAACTCGCCTTCCTAATCATTCCCAAGTCCCTAACATTGTAGATGTAAGATTTTCCCCCTCTTTAAGTCCATTCCAGGCATCAATGGACGCAGATGGCAGCTCGCCGTCAGCCTCCAGCCCCGCCTCCCCACAGGTGAAGACGGCGAGCGAAGGGGAACTCAGCACCACGGCTGCAGAGCTGCTTCAGGACTACATGACCACAGTACGTGCTCGCTATACTTAAAGCTTATATAAATATGTGGCCTAATTGTCTCTTGCAATCAGCTGCGCACAAAGCTGTCCTCCCAGGAGATCCAGCAGTTTGCCACTCTGCTTCACGAATATCGCAACGGAGCCTCTGTGCACGAGTTCTGCATTAAACTAAGACAGCTCTACGGTGACAGCAGGAAGTTCCTACTGCTTGGTATGGCCACACTGTTTTATTTAAAGAAACCGCTTATACAATTTCATTTATAGACATCATTGAGCTATATAAGGGTCCTTTTTTTTAAATACAAATTTTTAAACAAAAAATTACAGTAGAAGAACAAACTTCTGTTCAGTGTCCGCCCTGAGACTGGAAGGTCGTGAGTTCAAACCCCGGCCGAATCATTTCAAAGACTATAAAAGTGGGACCCTTTGCCTCCCTGCTTGGCACTCAGCATCAGGGGTGGTTGGAATAGGGGATTAAAACACCAAAATGATTCCCGAGCACAGCCACAGCTGCTGCTCACTGCTCCTCTCACTTCCCAGGGGATGGGTCAAATGCAGAGGATAATTTTACCACACCTATTGTGTGCGTGACAATCTTTTGACCTTTAACTTTTAACTTCATCTGTCCGGCTGAGGGCATTTTGTGTAATTATTTATTATTGTTAACTAAGTGTAAAATAAGTTAACAATGAGAATAAAACACCTTTGACCCAAATCTTTTGTTCCTGATCCCGCAAGGCCTGCGTCCCTTCATACCGGAGAAGGACAGCCAGCACTTTGAAAACTTTCTGGAGACCATCGGGGTCAAAGACGGCCGGGGCATCATCACAGACAGCTTTGGCCGCTACCGGCGGACAGCGAGCTCAGCCTCCGACTCCACCACCAATGGCAATGGGGCGGAAAGCGGTAGCGGAGATGGCGCCGCCTCCGACGAGAGCCAAGAGACCCCCGAGGGCGACGAGTGGGACCGCATGATCAGCGACATTAGCAACGACATCGAAGCACTCGGTTGCAGTATGGACGGCGAGGGTGTGACTCCCTGATACGACTGATGTGATCACATGATGCTTGTTCGCACTGACTATTTGCTATAACTCCCTCAACACATGAAGTCAAACAAATGCACTTGCAATCAAGTCTTTTTATGTCGTTTTTGTACCCACTTATAGGCAGTATCTGCCACTGCTGTCAGCTATGTAGCTACAAACAGGACTGGTTTGGATTCTTTTGTATCATTGCTGCCCTATTATATATACATGTTTTACATTTTACACTATCATTTATTAGTGTTTACTCACTCTAACTGACCCACGAAATGCTGTAAAAGTTTTAATCATCAAGTGTTCTTGACAAAGCCAGTTCATTTGCGGCTGATGTGACTTACTCTCATGCAGGTCATCTGGCATTTATCCCTGATTGTGCCTTTAAAACTGTAGCACAGCCGCTATGTGCGAATGTTTATTATTAAATAACACTGAGTTTTGGCATTCAATTTTGTTGTGATCTTTTTCTCTTGACTTTTAGGGTGCGAAAACGAGCTGAGAGGTGAAGGTTTGTGGTCTGATGGTGATCATTCCTGACTGATCATGTGCTCGGATGCACCTTAAGCTGCCGTGAAACTTCACTTTAAGTTCTGTCAAAGCGAGCGAGCTGGACGTGTCCTTAATGCCATCAAAGTTGGGAATGCGGAGGGATGAAAATGAAGCACATTCCATCCCAGAAGCTCCTTCTGTTGCGTGTACTTTGGTAAAATATTTGATGCACGTAACCTGAAATGATTGTAATGAATGTTTTCACGGTGCAAATACAACAGGCTCCCGTTCGCACTGCTTTTGTTCTACTTGCTTTTTGTGAAACAAAGCATCTTAATTGTATGGATGCTGAACAAGTCTAATTATTTTTAACACAGCGTCTAACCTCCATCTCTCCAGCATTTGAAAGCCCCCTAATTGGCCTCCTGTAACGTTAATCTTTAATCCAATTGTCGGCGGAACTGAATTCTTCCGTTGCTTTATTTAGAGTGACTTTATTAAAAAGTGATCACAAAGGTGAAGCAAGCCATTAAGGAGATGTCATAGCAATGAAAAGATTGTTTTATCTTGCAGCGCTGCAGCCAGTTTGCATTAGCGAGAACAGCGGCTAATGTTAACTTAGCTGCATGTTGCAAGATATTTGTATTGGCCATATTTGTATAATCGTTTCAGGTAAACTCTTGCTGTTGTTTTTAATAGCACAAAATAGCAAATAACTCTTAATAACATGTGAAATATGTTAAACTACACTAAACTAAAGTACGAATGCAACACTTTTGTTTTTGCTCCCATTATTTATGAGTTGAACTGAAAGATCTAGAATGTTTACTATATACACAAAAAAAACTATTCCTCTCAAATGTTGTTCACAAATCTGTCTAAATCTGTGTTATTGGCATATCAAAATGCTGATTAAACAATGTTTATTACACAGGTGTGCCTTAGGCTGCCCACAATAAAAGGCCATGTTAAAATGTGCAGTTTTATCATACAGCACAATGCCATAGATGTGCAGTTGACATGCTGACTGCAGGAATGTCCACAAAAGCTGTTGTTTGTAAACGTAATGTTCTTTTCTCTACCATGAACCCCCTCCACAGACGTTTCAGAGAATTTGTCAGTACATCCAACCGGCCTCACAACCGCAGACCACGTGTAACCACGCCGGCCCAGGACCTCCACATCCAGCAGGTACACCTCCATAATAGTCTTGAGACCAGCAACCTGGACTTTCTGCACAAACTGAGAATCCATCTCAGGGAAGCTCATCTGCAAGCTCGCCGTCCTCATCGGGGTCTCAACTGCAATTTGTTGTCGTAATTGACTTGAGTGGGCAAATGCTCACATTTGATGGCGTCTGGCACATTGGAGAGGTGTTCCCTTCACGGATGAATCCCAGTTTCCACAGTTCACGGCAGATGGCAGACAGTGTGTGTGGCGTAGTGTGGGAGAGCGGTTAGCTGACGTCAACATTGTGAATCGAGTGGCCTGTGGTGGGGGTGAGGTTATGGTATGGGCAAGCTTATGTTATGGACAACAAACGCAAGTGCATTTTATTGATGGCAGTTTGAATGGACAGAGATACCGTGACGAGATCCTAAAGCCCATTGTTGTGCCATTCACCCGAGACACTCACCTAATTTTGCAGTATTACAATGCACTGCCCCATGTTGCAAGGATCTGTACACAATTCCTGGAAGCTGAAAACATCCCAGGTCTTGCATGACCAGCATACTCACTGGACATGTTTCATTGAGTTTCATTGAGCATGTCTGGGATGCTGTGGATCGGCGTATACCACGATGTGTTCCGGTTCCTGCCAATATCCAGCAGCTTGGCACAGCCATTGAAGAGTGGACCAATATTCCACAGGCCACAATCAACAACCTGATCAACTCTATGCAAAAGAGATGTGTTGCACTATGTGAGCCAAATGGTTGTCACACCTCAGACCCCCAATAAAGCAAGACTGCGCATTTCATAGTGGCCTTTTATTGTGGGCAGCCTAAGGCAGTGTTTTTCAACCACTGTGCCGTGGGAGATTATCTAATTTCACCTATTTGAGTAATGGAAGTTTGCAAATGATGTGTTGTTGAGTGTCGGTGCTGTGTAAAGATCGGCAGAGTAACCGTGTAACACTCTTCCATTATCAGTAGGTGGCAGCAGGTAGCTAATTGTTTTGTAGATGTCGGAAACAGCAGGAGGCAGCGTGAAGGTAAAAAGGTGTCTAATGCTTAAACCCAAAAATAAACAAAAGGTGAGTGCCCCTAATAAAAGGCTGTAACGGACTTCCTGCCGTCCGCGTGTGGGTTGCGGGGACACCTGACACATGACGCATCATAGCAGCATTGATTTATTGTTTCAACAAATCTGTTGTCTACTGGCCCTTTTGTCGCGTCACTTTTCAGTGCGCTCTTCCGGCCTGTCGGCTGCCTCTGCACGCCTTTCGGCGTCCGGGGTTTGCGTGCGCCGCGGGGGTGCGTCATCGCTCTTGTCGGGTGGGTTGTCGCGCTTCTGGTCTGCTGCCTGATGTTTCCTCCGCCGTGCTCCTCCGGTCGTTCCTCCCTCGCCCTTTTTATATTCTAGCAGCAAATAGACAGATCGTGAGCAGGTGTGTAGTATACGCACCTGGCTGAGATTGCTGCTGTGGTGCCGCTCCGCGTGTGTCACGCCTCTCTTCGCCGCCGCATGCCCCGCCTCCCGGCCTCCAGGTAGGCCCGCGCTGCTGCTTTCCGCCCATTGTCGGCCCGTCGGCGGTGTCTCTCCACAAAGGCATTCAAGCTATGCAGAACGGAACTAAAACTGAACTGGCTACAAAGTGAACAAAAACAGAATGCTGGACAACAGCAAAGACTTACTGCGGAGCAGAGACGGTGTTCACAATGTGCATCCGAACACGACATGACAATCAAAAATGTCCCCACAAAGAAGGATTAAAAACTATTGAAATATTCTTGATTGCAAAAACAAAGTATATGTGGGAAATATCGTTCAAAGACATGAAACTGCTACAGGAAAATACCAAAAAAAAGAGAAAAATCCACCAAAATAGGAGCACAAGACATGAACTAAAACACTACACACAGGAAAACAGCAAAAAAAAAAAGGCAAAATCAATCACGGTGTGGTATGACAGGTGGTGACAGTACACCTACTTTGAGACAAGAGCTATAGTTGTGCATGCTTGGTTATGATTAAAAGTCATATCCAAAAATTTCAACTTTTTACTGTCAACTGAGTTTCGTTTTTTAGTGATTTCTGCTGGTGGTGTGCCTCCACATTTTTTCAACGCCAAAAATGTGCCTTGGCTCAAAAAAAGTTAAAAAAACACTGGCCTAAGGCACACCTGTGCAATCATCATGATGTTTAATCAGCATATTGATAATACAGTATAGGCCAAAAGTTTGGACACCGTCTCATTCAATGTGTTTTCTCTATTTACATGACTATTGTAGATTGTCACTGAATGCATCAAAATATGAATGAACACTTGTGGAGTTATGTACTTAACAAAAAAATGTGAAATAACTGAAAACATGCATTATATTCTAGTTTCTTCAAAATAGCCACCCTTTGCTCTGATTACTGCTTTGTTCATTCATGATTTTTAATGCTTTCAGTGACAATCTACGAAGTAAATAGTCATGAAAATAAAGAAAACGCATTGAATGAGAAGGTGTGTCCAAACTTTTGGCCTGTACTGTATTTATGAACATTATTTTTACCATTAATAGATTAACGTGGGGGCAGCATGGTGGGACAGAGTTTAGTGCGTTTGCCTCACAATACGAAGGTCCTGAGTAGTCCTGGGTTCAATCCAGGCTCGGGATCTTTCTTTGTGGAGTTTGCATGTTCTCCCCGTGACTGCGTGGGTCCCCTCTGGGTACTCCGGCTTCCTCCCACTTCCAAGGACATGCACTTGGGGATAGGTTGATTGGCAACACTAACTTGGCCCTAGTGTGTGAATGTGAGTGTGAATGTTGTCTGTCTATCTGTGTTGGCCCTGTGATGAGGTGGCGACTTGTCCAGGGTGTACCCGCCTTCCGCCCAAATGTAGCTGAGATAGGCACCAGCGACCCCAAAGGGAATAAGCGGTAGAAAATGGATGGATGGATGATTAACGTGGACCCCGACTTAAACAAGTTGAAAAACTTATTGGGGTGTTACCATTTAGTGGTCAATTGTATGGAATATGTACTGTGCTGTGCAATCTACTCATAAAAGTATCTACTAATAAAGTCTCAAAGGAATAAGTATTTTGTGTGTGTATGGTAAAAGTTTTCGATCTTTGAGTCCAACTCATGAAAAATGGGAGCAAAAACAAAAGTTTGCGTTTATATTTTTGTTCAGTCGAAATGTAAAAATATATATAAATTTGCGTGCTAAATTACGTCACGTGACATGACCAATAAGCACGTACATAAAACACCCGGATGTTACAATAATAGGTATTCATATTGAAGGGCGGGAGTTACGTTCCAAAAGTAAAACTCTAATTGTCGCTAACAATTTATCCAGTAATATTCATAATGCCGACGACGTGCGCCATTGTCAACTGTCACAAACGAGGTGGGAGAGACATTCCTAAGCGTATTTCAGAACGAACGGAAGCGGCTGAAAAGAAGAGTTAAGAAGGTGAACGTGGATTATTTTGTTACAATCAACCGAGATGTGACGTGCGGTCGACTTCCTGTTTGTTCCAAACATTTCAGGTAAAACAGAATTTAAAACAAACGACAGACCCGCTTTGCATTATCTTGATGTGCTTGGTCGAATAACTTTGTAGTATTGATAAAAAATAATATTATTCGGAAATGAAGTGACATTAAAATAACATTCTCCCAACGCTGCCTTACAGTCACAAAGTGCTGACATGGCATTAAATTGGTTATCAATATCAAAGGTGGGTGCATCACAGAATGACATCACACTATGACATTCACTGCCAGTTTTTCAGGGTTTATCAGTGATTTTTCTTTAGTTATTTAGAATGTTGGTACAGTAAAAACCCTTTTAAACAAAGTGGTTGCTAGTGAAATTAAAGTTAAAGTCCCAACGATTGTCACACACACTCTAGGTGTGGGGAAATTTGTCCTCTGTATTTGACCCATCCCCGTGTTCACCCCCCTGAGAGTTGAGGGGAGCAATGAGCAGCAGCGATGGGCCCGCTCAGGTATCATTTTGGTGATTAAACCCTCAATTCCAACCCTTGATGCTGAGTGCCAAGCAGGGAAGCAATGGGTGCCATTTTTTGTAGTCTTTGGTATGACTTGGCCGGGGTTTGAACTCATGACCTTCCAGTCACAAGGCCACTGAGCTGATTTTCTGAAATTTGTATGTTATATTCTTGCTATCGTTTACATTTTCATAATGTATAATATTGTTTTTTAGAGAAATACTTTGGCATTGTGTTATAATTATTAATTTTATCTGGAATCCATTTTCGGCAGCAGAAAATTGGCCATTTGGGTAGTTTTTAGCTCTAAAAAGGGTATTTCAACAAGTATACAATCAGCAGCTACTTGATTTAGATATATGTAATTCTCATGAGGGTATTCAAGTAAAATATACCTGTTTAAACATGCAATGTGTAAATATGAAAATGGTACATTGAATCACTTTTAGGTTGATTGGCAACACTAAATTGGCCCTAGTGTGTGAATGTGAGTGTGAATGTTGTCTGTCTATCTGTGTTGGCCCTGCGATGAGGTGGCGACTTGTCCAGGGTGTACCCTGCCTTCCGCCCGATTGTAGCTGAGATAGGCGCCAGCGCCCCCCGCGACCCCGAAAGGGAATAAGCGGTAGAAAATGGATGGATGGGATGGATGGATGGATGGATGAATCACTTTTTGTCAGACAATATTACATCCATCTATCCATTTCCTGCCGCTTGTCCCTTTTGGGGCCAACACAGATAGACAGAAAACATTCAGGCAATATTACATTTAATCCATCCATCCATTTTTTACCGCTTATTCCCTTTTAGGGTCGCGGGGGCGCTGGCGCCTATCTCAGCTATAATCGGGCGGAAGGCGGGGTACAAGTCGCCACCTCATCGCAGTATTACATTTAATGAACATTTTAAATAAATGAATAAATCCAAACACTTTATAAATATGTATTATGTGCACAAAGAAATAACAGTTACAAGTGTATGTATCTTCCAAACAAGAACGAGCCCTTTAAATCTGATTAATACCACAGAAAAGGCAAACTGTCATTTTCCGTACACGGTAAAGGCTTAAATAATGTAAAAACACGTAGCGTTACAATAACCACGAAGGTATAGCGTTTGTCTAACACCTAGTAATCCGCTGGAGACAGATGAAGCCAAGCAATGCAGGTTTAGCGTGCGGTGCACGCTCCCGCGAAAGAAATACATTTTTGGCAAACAATCACAATCTGGCACAGCACCGGCATGCACTTTTGAGAAAAATCCGACCCCCTCTATAGTCTGTTTAACCTATTTTATTTGGACGTTTTACAATAACAACGGTGTACAGAGTCCTACAAATCATCCAAAAATATTAATCTCATTCTCAATTCACGCAAAAATGCAGACTACCTTTTAATACTTTCTATGACAGTTGTTGGACTTGTGTTGTATTCCTTGTAAATTGTGTTATTTCCAGTTCCAGCACCGTGGTCTGGTTTTCAGCTCCTTTTTGTTTTTCCCTGTTTGCCTTTAAGACCTGGCTCCCACACCTGTCCCTGATTGGCAACCTGTACACACCAGTTCCTGGTTGCCAATCAAGCTCCTTTTTATTCCAGCCCTGAGAATGGTTGTTTTCTATACTCTGAAGACTCTTCATAGTAGCTTGGAGTGTGTTTGTTCCTCTAAAGAAGTTCAAATGTCTTGTGCACTCACTAGCTGCACTAACCTTATTTTGTAAAATTAAAAACATTTTACCTGCATCTTTCCTGATTGTTAATCACAGAGCTCTGCCAACAGATCCACCATTTCCCCTATGGGGCTTCATGCAATTTAATGTGTTGCTCTTTAAAAATGATAATTATGGTACTCTGTGCTTGGATCCCTTGCCATAGATGGGGAACATGTTTTTTTTATTGTAAGTGAACCATAATTTAAAAATCAGCCAACAACAAGCACATATTTGGTCTCCTTCAAGGTAAGAAATAATTGTATTATTCTTACAATGTTTTCTTGTTACACAGCAGTAAAACTAGCTCTATATATGGTACAGGCCGAAAGTTTGGACACACCTTCTCATTCAATGGGTTTTCTTTATTTTCATGACAATTTACATTGTAGATTGTCATTAAAGGCATCAAAACTGTGAATAAACACATGTAGAGTTATGTACTTAACAAAAAAAGGGGAAATAACTGAAAAAACGTTTTATATTGTAGTTTCTTCAAAATAGGCACCCTTTGCTCTGATTACTGCTTTCCACAGTCTTAGCATTCTCTCGATGAGCTTCAAGAGGTAGTCACCTGAAAGGGTTTTCACTTCACATGTGTGCCTTATCAGGGTTGATTCGTGGAATGTATTGCTTTATCAATGAGGTTGGGACTATCAGTTGTGTCGTGAATGAGAAGGCCTGTCCAAACGTTTGGCTTCTACTGTATGTAGCTAGTGCCCAGCCAGCTTTTTCAAGAATTATGTTGAACATGAATGCCCTTCATCATGACAGTGTGCACCTAATGGAGTTTCAGGTAGGTGCACATGTAGTTTATCGATAGCTGCACAGTTGTCTGATCATAATGCCTAATCTGCATCATCACTGACAATAAAACATTTCTGACAAATTGTAAGAAAATCAATCCACTGTTTATTACATGTAAAATGTACTGTATGATCATAATCTCTCTCATCCATCCAGGTTATATTCTCAGGGCACCGAATCGGTATAGCATTAACTTTATCAGTTAATCCTATACCAAACTTTATTGGACGGTTCTAGTCTGTGAAGAAGGTGCTGGATCCAAAGTTGGATTCAGAGTCTGCTTTCAGCCAAGAAACATGAGAATAGGCTCTAAAACAGACAATAAAAGTGTCAAGAAACAATATTTGATGCGCTTGATTAGAATAGCCTTAAAGTTTATTGAAATACTTGGACTTGAACACAAGATTTGACAAGTTATTTGCAAAATACTACACTGGGCTCACTGATGAGGCAGCAGCGAGCATATACGGAAAGAGGAGCTTTTAAAGCGATCTTAGGTGTGCTTTGGATGATGTCATATGTTTACAAACTAATACAAATTTGCTATCAAACAATTACTCTTTTCATAAAATACACTTGAATTGCTGTTTTGGTGGAACTAGTCTCTCCTTTTCTAGATACAGTGCATTCGGAAAGTATTCACAGCGCTGCACTTTTTTCCACATTTCGTTACAACCTTATTCCAAAATGGAATAAATTAATTTTTGTCCTCAAAATTCCACACACATACCACAGCAATTACAGCTTCAAGTCTTTTTGAATACGATGCCACAAACTTGGCACACCTTTCTTTGGGCAGTTTCACCCATTCCTCTTTGCAGCACCTCTCAATCTCCATCAGGTTGGATGCGAAGTGTTTGTTTTCATCCAGGATGTCTTTGTATATTGCTGCAGTCATGGGGGTGACCAAGAACCCGGTGTTCACTTTTTCAGCATTACAGTATTCCTTTGTGGAGAGAGGATAACTTTCCAGAAGGACCACCATCTCTGCAGCAATTCACCAATCAGGCCTATATAGTAGAGTGGCAAGACAGAAACCATTTCTTAGTAAAGTTTGCCAAAATGCACCTGAAAGACTCTCAGACCATGAGAAACACAATTCTCTGGTCTGATGAGGCAAGGATCGAACTCTTTGGCAGGATTGCCAGGCATCGTGTTTGGAAGAAACCAGTCACCGCTCATCACCAGGCCAATACCATCCATACAGTGGTGGTAGCATCATGCTGTGGGGATGTTTTTCTGCGGCCGTAATTGAGAGACTATAGTCAGGATAGAGGAAAAGATGAATGCAGCAATGTACAGAGACATCCTGGATGAAAACCAACGCTTTCCGTCCAACTGATGGAGCTTGAGAGGTGCTGCAAGGACGATTGGGCAAAACTGCCCAAAGTGTGCCAAGCTTGTGGCATCCTATTCAAAAAGACTTGAAGCTGTAATTGCTGCCAAACGTGCATCAACAAAGTATAGAGCAGAGGCTGTGAATATTTATGTCCATGTCATTTTTTTTTTGTAGTTATTTATTTGTAATATATTTGCTGATTTAAAAAAAAAAACTTTTCATATTGTCATTATGGGGTATTGAGTGTAGAATTTTGAGTAATAAAATTGTTTTATTTCATTTTGGAATAAGACAGTAACAACACAAATGTGGAAGAAGTGAAGGGCTGTGAATACTATGCGGCTGCACTGTATTCTAGATATGTTTTTAATTTTATTAGGTTTTCCTCCACCATTAGCTGTGTGTTAAAATGATTAGTCAAGCAGCTAGTCTACTAAAGACTGAGTAACATAACATATGACTAGCATAGCGAGAAGCGTCGAGAATTAATGTTCATCTTCGTGACTCCGATGAGTCGCAGCGGCGCCGATAGGCCCAGACCCGGCGTGACTGGACATTCGCACAGCAGGTCGGCCAACTCGTCGCGCTCCTCCAGGCCATAGGTGGCGTCGTTGAGCATGCGGCGATGCAGCTGACACGCCTGCTCGATCTTCATCTTGCTGATGTCGCTACGCAGGCGGATGAGCTGCCTCGCCAGGTGCTGGTCCTGTAGACGCATCTCAGCCTGGAGGACCGAAAACGAAATGTAATATTCAATGCTACAAGAGGTATTTTACCTCAGAAAACTTCTTTACACGGGACTCTTTATTGTCACCATATCCACAAAGAAAACTCACAGTGGGACTCTCTTGACATTATCTAATTTCCGTGCACTGGCCTGCCGAATGTGCAAAGATCAGTGTAGAGGTCCCGGTAACCTTCACTTGTCCACTGTCTTTGTGCAAAGCCTGGAAAACTATTACAAAGGCTTTGTCTCTTTGCGTGTTAGCTCCATGAACATCAGTGAATGGATGAGTGAGCGGCCTAATTGAGCACAGTGGAGGAAATCACACTTGCGGAAAGTTTGGAATCGTCGCAAAGTCATTAAATAAATGAGCGATTAAGTCAGCAGCCTAAACAAATTGCAGTAAAAAATAAACACAAAAAATCTACAGGAATACAGTGGTGCTTTTGAAGACCAAATGTACAAAAAAAATATATATTTAATTTGGAAATAATGTTAATACTACTCATAATATTTTTGCTGTCATATAAAAAAATCAGACCTCCATTTGCGGAACGATACACGGGCAAACTGACTAGTTTCTTACGACAAACGTTTTTCCTTAAGATAACAGAAGGAAATTGTAGTAAAAAACTGAATCAAATGAAAAATGAGACTTTCAAAAAGCGAGGTACCACTGTGTTTAGATTGTAACTATTGTGCGGCATTAAGCATGTAGGCCATGTTTACAGGTCCAATTTGTTTGCTGCCTAAATGGGCTGCTGTAAAAAAAACAAAAAACAATCGGATAAATAAACAGAACTACTGTGAAGATTTGAATGTCATCACCAGGTCATTAAAAGAGTTTTTCAAATTTTCTTAACAATTGGTACTTTTTTTTAATGTATTTTGGATTTGCATAAGTCCTGAAAATTTGAAATCAAATCATAAATTAATTAAATGAATTTATTTCGCTCATATAATCAACCATTTTGTGTGATCAATTTAACAGCACAAATTATACATATTAACAATCATACACATACACACACAAAAAGAAAAAGAATGATCGAAAAAGGAATAGGCTGAAGCCAAGGCTTGTATTTGCCTATCCTATACCTTCACTGAAAATTAAATTGCCTGGAACATCAACGTTTTAAAAATTCATTGGGATGAAAATAACCATTACTATGTTTTATAATTTTATAATTTCATCTTTCAAGGCTTACTAAAACCTTAACAAAAAAATATGTCTTCAACTCATCACTGAGCTTATTCCACCATGTACCTCCTAAAACTGAAATACATTTGTAATTTACATACTTAATTTACATAATCAAAAAATCAATATCCCCCCGTAAATTGTTCTCTTAATTTAAATAACCTTAGAAAACAAGCTGGAAGACTGTTGTTCTTTACTCAAAAACACAACTTTAATCTGAAAATTTTAACAAATTAGAACTCATGAATAACAAATTGGTAGGTTCACAGTTGCGTCATGGTGGAGATGTTCACGAAACAATTTTGCCGTCCTCGATACGTCCTCCAAATGAGCTGTTTGGAATTTGCCTAATTTGTGTAGTTTTTTTTTTTTTTAACAGGTGACGTCAAATATGGCAAAGTTTTACCCAAATGGCTTAGCTGGTGTCGGCCATTGTAGTCCGAAATTGTAGTTTATAAGCGCTTTATTTTTCTTTCTTAGACTTAGACAAACTATATTAATCCACAAGGAAAATTGTGGCCACCGTGACCACCACTTCCCGAAGACAGCTGGAACTCCACTCGGCGACGGAAAGTTTCTGTGAGTATGGCTTCCTGCGCTTCGTGCACTTTACTCATGGATAGGTTGGCTTTGCTAGAGAGCCGTGTCCGCCAGTTAGACCAATGTAATTTCGTAACTTTAGATGTTGCGGACACATCTGCTAGCGTTAGCTGTAGCGAGCTAACTAGCCCAGCTTGTAGCAGCCCTAAGCGGCCTACAAGCTACGGTGTACCGGTTGAGACGCATAATAGATTTAGCCCTTTAGCTAGTCCTACACCCCAGTCTACCGGGCACCACACTTTAGTCATAGGGGACTCCATCACCCGAAACATAAAGCTTAGCAAACCAGCCACAATTAAGTGTATTCCCGGGGGCAGAGCACCTGACATTGAAGCTAATCTTAGGGAGCTAACTCGCAACAGGTCTAGTAAACACGTACGACAGGCTATCCGCACCACTAGTTATGTGAATATAGTAATACACGTTGGCTCCAATGACGTTAGGATGAGACAATCAGAGATTACAAAGAGAAACATAGCCAGGGCTTGTAATCTCACCAGAAAGATGTCCAGGCATCGAGTAATTGTCTCTGGCCCCCTGCCTGGGAGAGGCAATGATGAGAGATACAGCAGATTAGTCTCTCTTAACAAGTGGCTGGATAGCTTCTGTAGACAACAGGGATTTACGTTTATTGATAATTGGCCCTTTTTCTGGGGCAAACCTGGCTTGCTGAGGAGAGACGGCCTTCACCCTGACCAGGAAGGCGCTATCCTCTTGTCTCGGAACATGGATTTCGCATTGAGCCATATTTGACTAACTGCACTAGAGCAAGCCCGGTCACAGGCAATTACAGAGCCTGCTAGCCTGGGTATGGAGTCAGATAAATTAGAACTAGCCAGCGCCAGGCTGGATAATCCCTGTACACATAGCAATTTTCGTAGAATAATACACAACTCACAAAATGTTTTTTCTGCTATGACTATGACTACGTCAGAGTTAGACATGCGTTCTACTGAGGTGGCAAATTATGATGCGTTCAGTTTATCGCAGCGCCATGTAGACAATCTGAAAATTCCCGTCATATCAATTCCTAGATATGGTCGTAATTATTTTAAGTACACAACGCATAATAAACGCAACATTATTAATATTGCTACTACGGATAATTTTATCAACAACTCCTTAAAACAGCCCACTACCTATAATATGGGCTTTCTAAACATCAGATCTTTGTCTCCCAAAACGTTATTAGTTAATGAGGTCATTAGAGACAACAACCTTAACGTCATCGGTCTTAGCAAAACCTGGCTTAAACCAGACGACTTTTTTGCGATAAATGAGGCATCCCCTCCTAACTATACGAATGCGCATATTGCCCGTCCCCTTTAAAGGGTGGGGGGGGGGGCGCACTAATATACAACGAAAACTTTAACTTTAGTCCTAACTTAAATAATAAATATAAATCGTTTGAGATGCTTTCTATGAAGTCTGCCACACCTCTGCCTCTGTGCCTGGCCGTTATCTACCGCCCCCCAGGGCCCTATTTGGACTTTATTAGTGAATTCTCAGAGTTTGTTGCTGATCTAGTGACGCACGCCGATAATATAATTATATGAATACCCCATTGGACCCACCGTGCGTGGCGCTCCAGACTATAATTGATAGCTGTGGTCTTACACAAATAATAAATGAACCGACGCATCGCAGCGGTAATACGATAGACCTAGTGCTTGTCAGAGGTATCACCGTTTCCAAAGTTATGATACTCCCGTATACTAAAGTAATGTCCGATCATTACCTTATAAAATTCGAAGTTCAGACTCATGTTCGGCAAGCTAATAATAATAATAACTGCTATAGCAGCCGCAACATTAATGCTGCCACAACGACGACTCTTGCTGACCTACTGCCCTCGGTAATGGCACCGTTCCCAAAGTATGTGGGCTCTATTGATAACCTCACTAACAACTTTAACAACGCCCTGCGTGAAACGATTGATAGTATAGCACCGCTGAAGTTAAAAAAGGCTCTAAAAAGGCGTACGCCATGGTTTACTGAAGAAACTAGAGCTCAGAAATTATTATGTAGAAAGCTGGAACGCAAATGGCGCATGACTAAACTTGAGGTGCACCATCAAGCATGGAGTGATAGTTTAATAACTTATAAACGCATGCTTACCTTAGCTAAAACTAATTATTACTCAAATCTCATCCGCATTAATAAAAACGATCCAAAATTTTTGTTTAGTACAGTAGCATCGCTAACCCAACAAGGGACTCCTTCCAGTAGCACCACCCATTCGACAGATGACTTTATGAAGTTCTTTAATAAGAAAATTGAACTTATTAGAAAGGAGATTAAAGACAATGCGTCCCAGCTACAACTGGGTTATAGTAACATAGATACGACTGTATATACGGCGGATACTGCAAATATCCAAAAGAGTTTCTCTCGTTTTGATGAAATAACATTAGAAGAATTGTTACAACGTGTAAATGGAATAAAACAAACAACATGTTTACTTGACCCACTTCCTGGGAAACTTATCAAGGAGCTTTTTGTATTATTAGGTCCATCAGTGCTAAATATTATAAACTTATCACTTTCCTCGGGCACTGTTCCCCTAGCATTCAAAAAAGCGGTTATTCATCCTCTCCTTAAAAGACCTAACCTCGATCCTGACCTCATGGTAAATTACCGACCGGTGTCTCACCTTCCCTTTATTTCGAAAATCCTCGAAAAAATTGTTGCAGAGCAGCTAAATGAACACTTAGCGTTTAACAATCTATGTGAAACCTTTCAATCCGGTTTCAGGGCAAATCACTCGACTGAGACAGCCCTCGCAAAATTGACTAATGATCTATTGCTAACGATTGACTCTGATGCGTCATCTATGTTGCTGCTCCTCGATCTTAGCGCTGCTTTCGATACCGTCGATCATAATATTTTATTAGAGCGTATCAAAACACGAATTGGTATGTCAGACTCAGCCCTGTCTTGGTTTAACTCTTATCTTACTGATAGGATGCAGTGCGTCTCCCATAACAGTGTGACCTCGGACTATGTTAAGGTAACGTGTGGAGTTCCCCAATTGTTCGGTCCTTGGCCCTGTACTCTTCAGCATCTACATGCTGCCGCTGGGTGACGTCATACGCAAATACGGTATTAGCTTTCACTGTTATGCTGATGACACCCAACTCTACATGCCCCTAAAGCTGACCAACACGCCGGACTGTAGTCAGTTGGAAGCGTGTCTTAATGAAATTAAACAATGGATGTCCGCTAACTTTTTGCAACTTAACGCCAAAAAAACGGAAATGCTGATTATCGGTCCTGCTAGACACCGACCTCTATTTAATAATACAACTTTAACATTTGACAACCAAACAATAAAACAAGGTGACTCGGTAAAAAATCTGGGTATTATCTTCGACCCAACTCTCTCCTTTGAGTCACACATTAAAAGCGTTACTAAAACGGCCTTCTTTCATCTCCAGAATATCGCTAAAATTCGCTCCATTTTGTCCACTAAAGACGCCGAGATCATTATCCATGCGTTTGTTACGTCTCGCCTCGATTACTGTAACGTACTATTTTCGGGTCTCGCCATGTCTAGCATTAAAAGATTACAGTTGGTACAAAATGCGGCTGCTAGACTTTTGACAAGAACAAGAACGTTTGATCATATTACGCCTGTACTGGCTCACCTGCACTGGCTTCCTGTGCACTTAAGATGTGACTTTAAGGTTTTACTAATTACGTATAAAATACTACACGGTCTAGCTCCAGCCTATCTTGCCGATTGTATTGTACCATATGTCCCGGCAAGAAATCGGCGTTCAAAAGACTCCGGCTTATTAGTGATTCCTAGAGCCCAAAAAAAGTCTGCGGGCTATAGAGCGTTCTCCGTTCGGGCTCCAGTACTCTGGAATGCCCTCCCGGTAACAGTTCGAGATGCTACCTCAGTAGAAGCATTTAAGTCTCACCTTAAAACTCATCTGTATACTCTAGCCTTTAAATAGACCTCCTTTTAGACCAGTTGATCTGCCGCTTCTTTTCTTTCTCCTATGTCCCCCCCTCCCTTGTGGAGGGGGTCCGGTCCGATGACCATGGATGAAGTACTGGCTGTCCAGAGTCGAGACCCAGGATGGACCGCTCGTCGGGACCCAGGATGGACCGCTCGCCTGTATCGGTTGGGGACATCTCTACGCTGCTGATCCGCCTCCGCTTGAGATGGTCTCCTGTGGACGGGACTCTCGCTGCTGTCTTGGATCCGCTTGAACTGAACTCTCGCGGCTGTGTTGGAGCCACTATGGATTGAACTTTCACAGTATCATGTTAGACCCGCTCGACATCCATTGCTTTCGGTCCCCTAGAGGGGGGGGGGTTGCCCACATCTGAGGTCCTCTCCAAGGTTTCTCATAGTCAGCATTGTCACTGGCGTCCCACTGGATGTGAATTCTCCCTGCCCACTGGGTGTGAGTTTTCCTTGCCCTTTTGTGGGTTCTTCCGAGGATGTTGTAGTCGTAATGATTTGTGCAGTCCTTTGAGACATTTGTGATTTGGGGCTATATAAATAAACATTGATTGATTGATTGATTGATTCCACACAGTAACTCAGTTACAAAGGATGGAAAAGATAATGCAGGTATAAAGTAAACTAAAATGTTACTAAATATCCTCATGTTGTGGGGCAGACTGGCTCGTACATGCACATTCATCCTCCACTATTGCCATTTTTAATACAAAGTAGCGCATAGTTTTTACTTATATCTGTCTATAGACTCCATATGGAAGGGCTAAACACTACAACAGGGCTGATGGAGAGAAGACTCGGACAAAGTGGAGGTGCGTAAATAAGACTGCCCACAAAACGGCGCATCCTGAAGAGACGGTCAGAAAGCAGCTTAAAAATGGTCAATAAAAAATTATCTATGTAACATTTTACCAAAGAACCGCTATTACAAGTTATGTAGACCACAAGGAAGTGTTTTAAATGTAGGGAAATAAATTATAATATGACCCTTTTTAGGTTCACCTATTTTTTCTGGCTAAATGGGTTGCTATAAAAATATCAGTACGATGAATAAACGGACAAATGTGAAGATTTAAATGTAGTCACCATGCCCTTCAATAAACAAGTCCTTAAGTCAGGCGCACCTTGTTTGCTGGCTAAACGGGCTGCTGTAAAAATAAATAACTCAATTCAATAGAGAAACAAAAGAAATGTGGAGATTTGATTGTATTCAATATGTCATTAAATAAACGAGTCCTAGTTTGCCGGCTTGACGGGCTGCTTGGGCAGAATATTGTTGCAACTAAAAGTAAACAACAATAAAGTGAAGTTTGGATTGTGACTGCTAAGCCATTAACTAAAGAAGACATGTATCCAGTCTTAACGTATTTCCTGCCTAAATGGGCAGCTGTGAAAGATCGAAACACGAGAAGAAGAAAATAATATTGTAGTAGCCATATGTCATTTGATAAGTCAGGCCCAATTTGTTTATGCGTAGATAGGCTGCTGTAATTAATGAAAAGAGAAATTGTAGCTGTTATGTAATTAAGGCATATATAGGTATACAGGCATAAAGTGTGCGCTGCCTAAATAGGCTGCTGTGAAAAAAACTATAAACAGGAAGATATTTAAGGTTGAATTGCATTTGCTATGTCATTAAGCAATAAAGTCATTAAATCAGTCCAAACTAGTTGTCCCCCTAAATGGGTTAAAAAAAAATGTAAAACAAGATTTAGAAGTGTTGCGGTCATCTTACCAGTTCTTGTCTGAGCCAACTCAGAGCCTCGTCGACGTTCTCGAACACCTTCAGGACACCTGACCTCAACTGGCAGCGAATCGTGTCTGAATGTCTTCGTGTTCCGCCGGATTCCGCTTCAACTGTTCCGCTTCCGAACCCTGTGAACTGTTCTGCCTCCAACCCGGCTTTCCACTCCAAGTAGGAAGGTCTCCTAGTTTCGAGTCTCAGTTTCTCCGTCAGAGCCTTCAAGATCAGGAGATGGTCCCCTGGAGGCGAATTCTCACACGTCGACCCGTCTGCAGGGGTCGTTGCGGACGCAGACGCCTCCATTATAGAAGGGCTTTGACGCTAAAGTGCGATGTAAAAGTTCTTCAACATTCCGAACAACTGTGAAGAGAGCGAGAACACAGTGAGTCGTAAAAAACAGGAATATTAAGGCATAATCCCCAGTTTAATGCAGTGATTGGGACGCTATCGTCACATATCAAATTATAGCCGATCAGCAGTTTGTTTCCATAGCGACTGCACATACAACATACATGAATCAGCATTTTACTAGAAAACCACACAACTCTTTTATTACCACGTAAAAACAGCCATTTAACAGTAACATACGCTTGACCATATAGGACTTGGAAAATGCATTAAATCTACATTATAGCCTCATAAACTGTAGTTCTCCGTTTTGTTTTTCTACAAAGCGGTTTGTGCTCACTTATCCCATAATAGGCGCCGCAGACCAGCAGTGAAGTCATTGGCCATGTAGTTAATGATAGGCTCAACTCCTTTAACAAGGAGAATAAGAGGTATTTTGGGGGTTTAAATTGCTTTGGAGTGGATTTTGTGATTATTCTCAGCATGAGTCTATAGGGGAGGGGGTTACTTGAGTGTGTGTTTGCATACAGAGATGAACTGTTACAGGAGTTTGAAAAAACCCTCAACTAGTAATCCCAATAATTACATTCAAACACCCAAGAGAGGGAAGAGCAGCCAATAATCTTCATTCCGACATTCCTTTTTAGTCTAAAGATCTTCTGGAGGCAACATTAAAAACTCAACAACATTAGGTTCAGCAATAATATGTTCTCTGTGGTTAGGGTTTATTATGGGATGCCAAAACCTGGACCAGCTGAGGAGTCTCAGGAAAGTTCAGCTCATTAAACACTTTTAAACGCAGTCAGCATATTTGTCCATCAGTCTTTTTACAATTTATTTTTTTGTTTTATATATATATATATATATATATATATCCATCCATCCATCCATCCATTTTCTACCGCTTATTCCCTTTCGGGGTCGCGGGGGGCGCTGGCGCCTATCTCAGCTACAATCGGGCGGAAGGCGGGGTACACCCTGGACAAGTCGCCACCTCATCGCAGGGCCATATATATATATATATATATATATATATATATCTCCATCCATTTGCCACCGCTTATTCCCTTTGGGGTCGCTAGTGCCTATCTCAGCTGCATTCGGGCGGAAGGCGGCGTACACCCTGGACAAGTCGC
The DNA here is from genome assembly GCF_033978795.1 of Nerophis ophidion. Classification (NCBI taxonomy): domain Eukaryota; kingdom Metazoa; phylum Chordata; class Actinopteri; order Syngnathiformes; family Syngnathidae; genus Nerophis; species Nerophis ophidion. The sequence continues at coordinate 34,480,013 of NC_084615.1, forward strand.
CACCTCATCGCAGGGCCAACACAGACAGACAACATTCACACTCACATTCACACACTAGGGCCAATTTAGTGTTGCCAATCTACCTATTCCCAGGTGCATGTCTTTGGAGGTGGGAGGAAGCCGCAGTACCCGGATGGAACCCACGCAGTCACGGGAAGAACATGCAAACTCCACACAAAAAAATCCCGAGCCCGGGATTGAATTTAGGACCTTCGTATTGTGAGGCAAACATACTATCCCCTCTTCCACCGTGCTGCCCGCACTTTAAACAAGTGTGCAATAATAAAAAAAGACAAAAAATTTACTATCAGTCATTTTTTTTACTGTTGGCACAATTTATTTCAGTCCTTGAACAAATACAAAATATATATTGTTACTACTACTAACACATATTGTCTTTTCATATATTAAATACACAAATTGTCAATTTTGTTTCATAGGTGAGTTTACACAATAGCAATGAATGCACCAAGTTCAACCTTTGTACTTTCCTCTGAAATATTTGCAGGTATACCTTACTAGAAAAATAGCATTTGTATTCCTGATAAATACAGATAAACAGTTATTTGATTCCTGATATTATGCTTCAAAAGAGCTCGCTAGTTAACAATTAGCCTAACGAGGTACGATTCATTCTTACCACGTGACTGCTCTGGTGACCCACTTCCGGTTGTAACAGCTCGTTTGGAACATGTCGTTTTGTTTTAGAGAATTTGTTGAGAAACAAGACGCGTGAAGACCACCATGCTCACCAACTCGAGAAGGAAAAGAAAAAGAAAAAAACTCACTCGTTCCGTTTTATTTAATCTCCTCCCACAGGTCTTCGGACGGTCCACTTGTTCCAGCTCCGGGAGGAGGGGCTGGGAAGTTGCTAGGAGACGCTGTCCCGCGTGTGCACACACTATGCTCGGTAGGTGTCGTCTGTCTTATGACGTAGTACAATGCAAACTAAAAAAGGCTACTAGGGCACATGATGGACGTGTGTACTGTGTTTGCAATAAAAAGTACAATATACAAGCATATCACAATTTGTGATTCTAAACTTATTCATTATTAATAATAATAAAAGTGTAATTATGGATGGAGCTCTTGTATTATGTCCCATGGGTGTACATTACTTTAGCGAAGCAAATTATATTTATATAGCGCTTTTTCTCTAGTGACTCAAAGGGCTTTCATAGCGAAACCCAATATCTATTTTTTTTTTTTACATTTAAACCAGTGTGGGTGGCACTGGGAGCAGGTGGGTAAAGTGTCTTGCCCAAGGACACAACGGCAGTGACAAGGATGGCGGAAGCGGGGGTCAAACCTGCAACCCTCAAGTTGCTGGCATTGCCGCTCTACCAATCGAGCTATACCGCCCCACATTACCTATCATTAAAAAAAATAATGACAACACAATAAAAAAATACTCTTCTAAAATATTAAATACTCATAGGAGATTTAAAAAAGAAATAGTTTTGACTTTGTTAACTTAAAGCAATTGTAATACATAAATAAATAAAACATTGAACAGTGGATGAACCTTGTGTAGTACATGTGTAAGTGGACTTTACATATTTATTCATATGTATATTAGGGCTGCAGAAATGCCATCCATCCATTTTATACCGTTTATTCCCTTTGGGGTCGCTGGTGCCTATTTCAACTACAATTCAGGTGGAAGGCGGCGTACACCCTGGACAAGTTGCCACCTCATCACAGATAGACAACATTCACACTCACATTCACACACTAGGGCCAATTTAGTGTTGTCAATCAACCTATCCCCAGGTGCATGTCTTTGGAAGTGAGAGGGAACCCACGCAGTCACGGGGAGAACTTGCAAACTCCACACAGAAAGATCCCGAGCCAGGGATTGAACCCAGGACTACTCAGCACCTTCGTATTGTGAGGCAGACGCACTCACCCCTCTTCCGCCGGGCTGCAGAAATTAGTTGTTATAATGTAGCAGGTGTTTGTATTGGTAATATAAAAATAAAACATTTTAATATTTGGCGATTGAGATGTACATCACACCCCCTTATACGTTGTTTGTTTCCAAGCAATTGAATTATTTTTAGCAGTCAATCCCTGCGAAGCTGGCAATGAACGGATCAAAAAAGAGGAACATTTCTGATAACAATAGAACATTTAATGCTTCATGGACAGACTCATTTGCTTTCACTGTTGACAGGGTGTGATCTTAATATGTGGGGAGAAAATGGCAAACAACTAAAAAATCAAATGTTGAAAGTCATTTCAAGAACAAGCGCAGCATTTGCGGAAAGATACCCACCTTGAAATGTTAAAAAAAAGAGCAGTTACAAAACTGCTGCGGAAAGTTGATCAGAGCAAAATTACTGGGGTTTCTGTAAAACTATAAGTGGTGTTATCGTTGTTTTAGGGATGAAACACCCTCTAGGTGAGTTTTATTTGGTGGGAAACGGCCTAATGGCTCGTTGCATGCTGAAGGTTGCCAACCACTTGTAATACGAGTAATATATCGATTGTTTTGTTCATTTAATTGAGTAACACACTATATAGCCTTAATGCAGATTTTAGGGGAAATAGTTCAACTATTTTTTCACTTGCGATAAACTTTCAATAATTTTTTTTTGTAAGTGCAAATCATCAACATTGAAATTGCACTTTTAATATATGTGCATTATTAAATTTAAATTATCTGCCACATAGATCACAGCCCCCACGCGCCACTGCTCACATGTGTGCTCGATTGCAGCGGCAGTGCTGAAACTATGTCCGCCTATTTAAAGTTTTGTGCAATCCATGCAGTCCCAATTTTTTTTTACACTCATTAAACTAATCGAAGCAACAGAATATAAATCGAAGCTTTTTGATTAAATAAATTAACCGATTAATCGTTGCACCCCTATTTATAGACATATTTATGAAGACAAATGATGTATCATGTATTTAACAAAATAATGTAATAATAAATACAAAACAGAACAGGACAAGTGAACTAAATTTAAAATCAAAACAGGTGAAAGTGCAACTAAAAAAATAACTATATACGACACAACAAGTGCTAAGTTTGTTTTCCTTTTAGAAATGTTATAAGGTTAGTTCTTCGATGTCGTCATCAAACGAAGGGATAGCGACCACAGTTGGCCGGCTTTCCACAATGTGACAAGTGTCCGAGGAGGCCAACGGCGGCGCTGACGTGCTGAAGTTCATGCGTCCCACGCGTGTACCTGAACGCACGCTGTTGCTGCTCGCATCATGAACGTCTGTTCTGATAGCGTCACCAAAAGGTGTCGCCAGAGAACCGAACAGCTGCTGCATGAGAATGGACTTTTTGTTCTTTGAGAGGCCATCATTCTCTTGCTTTTTGTCCACTTCTGCCCCACGGAGGCTAAAAACACCAATCGCTTGTAAAGCAGAGTCCCCGCCCTCTTTGATAAGAGGCGCGGGGACACTTTGGGTATTCCCGAAAGAAGGCACATAGCTCCCAAAAATTAAGTCCTCATCGGATTTTTGGGAGCGCAAGCTTCGCCTACGTCCGACTTCCCTGTTTCCATCTCCAGCGATCAAACTTCCATCCTCCACACCAGAGGAGGGACACTCAGCTGGAGCCGCGTTAAACTCAAAGGTGTCGCTGAAGATGGGTTTCCGCACCTTCTCATTTTGAAGATCAATTTCCCGCATTTTCGCCAGTAGCTGGTCCTTTCTGCGACGTGCCTCGACCGCCTCATGGTTCCACCTGTCTCCTTCCTCTTGGACATTGCCACTCTTCCTGCTACTGCTGCTGCTACTGCTCCTATCCCTCAAATCTACCAAGAAGCTGGCTCTTGTTTTGTCCTCGTCCTCCTTGTCTCCTTTCTCCCACCCTCTTGGTCGTTGTTCTTCTTTCGGCTCCTGCTCCTTCGTGCCTCTTACGTCTTCTGTCTTTTGATGCTGCTGCGCCCGGTTTGGACGTCTATCTGCCTCTGCTGGTTCATCTGCCTTGTCCATTTGCTGGTGACATTAAGCGGGACAAAAGACATGCTTGAAGTTTGACAGCAAAATTCCTATAAAATGAGCCTAAATACAATTTTTTGGGTCTCACATCCAATCTTATTTTGAGTCCCGATTCGATACGTTGACAATAGATCATACAAATGTAAATGTTTAATAGCATATAACATAAGTAAACACAAACACATTGTTATAAAGCTTATCTTCTTACATTTTGAACTTGCTAGTATTGTTGTAAATCATAATATTGGCTATATACTATTGGCTCCTATTTAACTCTTTTGGATTTTGCCCTCTAATTCTTCCTGTATCCAGAGACTTACTCCCTGAGTATGGAAAAATAATAAACCATAACCAAAAGTTATTTTGTAACAATAAGAAAAAGAAAAACGTCAATGTAATCAATTTAGTATTGCTATATATTTATACTATATTAGGTATCGATAGAACATCTGGATTGATCATCCCAATTTACAAAAGCGCTGCATAAATCTAACTAACCCATTATTATTTTTATCCATCCATCCATTTTCTACTGCTTGTCCCGTTAGGGGTCGCAGGTGGTGCTGGAGCCTACTATCATTATTATTACATTGAAGCTTTAGCGTTTAGGTTATTGTGTTGATCTGCTCGATGTGTGTGTGTATCATACTTATTTTCTTCTAGTCTTCCAGTATTAATCGTACTTTGAAAAGACTTAGGCCCTGATTTAGTAAAAGTTTGTGTATACTAAGGCATGTGCAAACTTGAAAGCACACGCAAACCTGATCTACTAAATGTGTGCAAAGTTGATTGCGTATGTTAAGTGATCAGAATAAGGCGTGCATTCCATTTTGCGTCTCTTGTCTTCATTGATATGCAAAATATATGCTGATCATCAAAACTCCCACAATGCTCGGAGGAAAAGACATAAATATAATTTAGCACGTGCCCTGTGTTTTATCAACATTTGTCACCATTGTGCGAGCCCTCTTTTGTGTTTTATATAGCACGTTTCAGCAGAATGTGCAAAGTGACCACACTCTGCTGCAGGATCAGTGCACAGAGAGACAATCCATGGACTGACAAGAATCCTTCGTCCTAGAGTACATTTGTCAACATTTTGGACGGTGAGAAATAAAAAAATATTAGACATACCATTTATTTAGTAACATCATTTTATAATGTTTACAGCTGTTAGAGGACTTAAGGGACTGTATAAAACAAATTCAATTGATACGTTTTAGTTTCTTTTGGTATTTTTTGATGACGTTTTTTATCCCACATAGAATATCCATCCATCCATTTCCTACCGGTTGTCCTTTTCGGGGTCACGGGGGGCGCTGGAGCCTATCTCAGCTGCATTCGGGCAGAAGGCGGGGAACACCCTGGACAAGCCGCTACCTCATATTATTGAAATATTTAATTTATGAAAAAAACTTTAAATATGCATTTTTTTGCATTTTAAGTGGAGTAATCAATCAATCAATCAATGTTCATTTATATAGCCCTAAATCACTAGTGTCTCAAAGGGCTGCACATGTACAGCCTCTTACCAATTAGGGTATGTTAAGCAGTAAAAAAAGATGGTTTCATTGTTGATACACTGCATGACTGCTTCTAAAATGTCTGGTTCATGTTTAAAAACAGAGCAAAACACCACAGGTAGGAGCATGATAACATAAATGTGGTGATGCCCTGTACAGTACACAGAAATTCTTCATTTAAACAATGCGGTCTGCACAACTTCAATTGTACACGCGGTGTTAGTAGATCACACACATACTTGCCAACCCTTCCGGATTTTCCGGGAGACTCCCGAAATTCAGAGCCTCTCCCGAAAACCTCCCGGGACAAATTTTCTCCTGGAAATCTCCCGAAATTCAGACGGAGCTGGAGGCCACGCCCACTCCAGCTCCATGAGAACCTGACTCAATGTTGTGACCCTCTTAAACAGGACAATACTGCCATCTACTGTACATAGAATAGAATGTATATATATTCTATATTTGTTCTGAAGCCCACAGTAAAGAGACGTAACTTCATCACGTCGCCTAGTTATTGACTCCAACCCAATATATCACACCGTCGACGAGCAAAATGGAGAAATACACTTGCAAGTTCCAGAACGATTGGAAACAAGAATTTCAGATTATCCAGGAGAGTTCGAAGAGAAAGGGGTATGTTGCCTGTAAATTTTGTAGAACAGACTTCTCCATTGAACACGGTGAACGGATATACTCAGACATGAACGGTCAATCAGCAAAGCACAAAGCGTCCGCAGCGCAGCATCGTTCACAACCCAGTGTAATGGCCCACCTCGCAAAATGGAGACCCGATGGTGTATTTTATGCTGAGACAAAGATGGCTATGCTGATAGCTGGAAGCAACATCCCGTTCTCATTTGCGGATGTCTACAACAAATCCGTGAAGGATGTTCCCGGATTCGAAGATCGCTCGCCAATACGCAAATGGCAGAACAAGGGTTACTCAAATAGTGAAAGGTAAGTGTTGTTGTTTTTTAGTAACCAGCAAGCACAGTACAGTTAGTAGGACAACTGTGTTTTTATTACTGTGTATTTGATAGATGCCGTCTGAAATTCAACTATTTTATTTATATATGTAATAAAATAAATATATATAGAATTCACTTAAAGTCAAGTATTTCATACATATATATATATATATATGTATACATATATATATATATACATATACATATATATATATATATATATATGTATATGTATGTATGTATGAAATACTCGAGTTGGTGAATTATATGCCATCCCTCTTAACCACGCCCCCCACCCCAACCACGCCTCCGCCACACCCCGACCACGCCCCCCACACCCAACCTCCCGAAATCGGAGGTCCCAAGGTTGGCAAGTATGATCACACATAACACGACCACTATTAGTACATGTTATTTCATAGATTGCACACGCTGTTTACCACATGGTGTTTGGATCTTAGTAATTCAGGCCCTTGCAGACGTGGCTTGTTAATTACCTGTTTGTTCTAGCTTGCTGTTAAACTCGAGCAGGTGTCCCCCTGAGCGTGCATTCCCTTTGAAGTAATCTTTCACAAGTACAATCTTTAGCCATGTAAACACTGGCACACAGCTGCGGTAATGATTAGCTGGGCTTGGCAGCTCATCAGCCGATAACTTCGAGAAGGCAAATATCGGCCTGATATGATTCCACCATCGAGATCAGGACATCTTTACTGAATACTTTACCTTCAGTGATAGATATTCGTCTGGTGCCGGATCACTGCTGACAGAGGGAGGAGGCGAGGGGAAATCCGGGCTGCTCGTTCGGTCTTGGGTCTGCAACGCCTTGGCATGGGTCCTGCTGGGGACTTGTAAGACGAGACAAAATCACTTTTCAAGCACTAAATTCAAATAAGACATGTATGCATATGTTCATGCACAATTTACTTTGTATTACTTGTCTTACAACAGTTAAGTTAAGCAGTTAAATAGTAGTCGCCGCATTAAAAAAAAAAAAATTTCAATCACCCACAGGCCAACTGGTGCTCGCTTTACTTCTGACTAGCTTATTGAATGAAGTCTAAATGACTCAACTAGATGAATAAATGAGCCTTACGCTTTGGTTTGTTGTCACATTCAGTGACTTTCCGCAATGGGAGTTTCCCCATGCGATGAGCATAAATGTTCTTCATCTCTAACTCCCTTTCTTTTTCCTGCAAAACCAAAGAAATAGTTAGGATGGCTTGCATTTTCTATGCTGTATGATACTGTATATTTGCACAGTTGTGCACCCGGAGTTTGTTGGTGAGTTGGTCGAGCTCCTTCTGCAGAGTCTTAATCTCCTCCTGAGCCATGAGCATTTTCTTCCTCTCTGCAGCTAACTGTCTCTGGTAACTGCTGCTGCTCAGCTCCATGTTCCTCTCCAGCTCCTTTCACACAAGCAGGATCGAAATGTGGCACATTACTAAACACACACTTCAACTCAATTTGGAGTGTAAATATGAAATAATACCTTCATCCTGAGTTCAACCTCTTGCGTGCGAGCCCTCTCCTGCTCCAGCTTGAAGGTCAGCTCCTCGCGGGCTCCCAATTCTCGCTGCTCGACCAGCTTATTCATGCGGCCAATGGTCACTTGACTCCTCCTTAGCTGCTCCTCTTTCTCCTTCAGCCGACGCTCTGCAACGCGCTCTCGCTCCTGAGTGCGCCGGAGACGCTCGCGCAGCACGTGGGTCTCGTTGGCGTGGCATGACAGCATCTTGGAGATTTTGCTCTCTGCGTCCGTGTAGTTCTGCAGGGCTTTCTCTTGACGTAACTGAAGCTGTGGCAGGATAATAGAAAAAAACATTGGAAATGATTACCTTCAAACATTGTTATAATTCAGAACCTGACCGTACCTGCTTGAGAACACGGTTTTCCTTCTGCAGCTCCACGATGCGCAGCTGCAGCTCACCGTGAGCGTTGCGCAGTTCGTTGATCTTCAGCAGACGACCCGAAAGCATTTGCTTTGTCAGAGGGTCTAGGTCTTTCGGAGGAAGGGACTCTTTGCTGCGCGAACGCACTCCGCGGTAGCGTCCACCCGGACGCGGTGGGCGAACCCGGACACGTTGCTGCATACCTTTTTTATATAAAAAAAAATAGACACATTCTTGTTGAATACCATGAGAAGGTGTCTTCTCATCTTACACTGGGAATGTATGTACTAATATGTTTGTCCATCACAATGAATAGACCCTCTAAATGTGTCAGCTGTTTTAAGACAAACATTCCACATTTAAATTGGATTAAAAAAAATTGCATTGCTGCTTGTTCTTTTGCTTTTAAAGAGGAAATGTGTGAAGATAACCATAGAACCACATACACTTATACCAACATAGCAAATATATAGCAAAAAAGAGGGGGCAACAATTAGTTGATGTTAAAAATGGATTTAAAAAAATTACGTCACTGTCATCATTTGTGTTTTTCCTCAGTGGGCATAAACATGCGCTCGACAGCTTCACAAAACATTGTGAGGGAAAACTTTTGGGAGTAAAGGAACATTTCACCTTGAACATGTTAAAGACATGAATAACTTGCTCAATTGGCAAAGCAGACCTAGCTTTTTATGGCAGTACGTCTGTGATGCAGGTGAATTTAAAGTGGAGGGATGTTGGACATCGGAAGGATGGGTTCTCTGACTACCCTAGGTAAGATAGTTAGCTTGTTAGCTGGCATGCTAACAGGGAGAGACTGAGATGCATGAGAAGTAGCTTTAACTATCATTTTAGCTAAAGTCCACCAGCTAAACTTTGTCTATAGACTTTCTAAACACACCAACACCCGTACAAATTCATCAATATCATGGTTGCTCAGTACAATATGGTTAACAGTGGTTAACTTTCTTTTACACTTGTATGGCAGCTAGGAACACTAACATTTTAACAGGCTGTAGAGTAAAATAAGGTTTTGTGATGGCGACTTTGACCCTGCAACAGGTTATTTATATTTTAGTGTGTCTGTGCTTGACCCACCTGTATTATAGGGGGAACTGCTAGAAATCCGGTTTCCCCGTATCCCCACAGGCGGGGTAGGTGAAAGTGTCGGTGAGAGCGAGCGCTCTGACAGTGACTCGTTGTCGTAGTCGTCCGAGTAGTAGGGGCCCTTATTCTGTTGCCCCCCGTCTCCATCTGACATGTGGTCGCGGTCCGGATCCGAAGTGTTGATCTCATTTTTCGAAATGTCTTTTTCATCCTGGATCCTGTTCCGGAAGTTCTTGTTGTGTTTCTGTTTCTTAGTGGACGATGCGCGACTTTCCCTCTGCGCACTCTTCACAGACCGTCGGCTCTGATTGTCAACCCAATCGTCCACGATCGGTTCCGATTTGGACTCCATTCTTTCTTTTATGATGAGAAGGAGCACTGAAACAGAACAAAACTGGATTTTTTTGTTTTAATTATGCACACAGGTTAGACTGCACTTCATTCACCAGCCTGACAGTATAGTCCATTGATTAACCAGACTTAACATTGGCACAAATTCTAGGCAACAGACTTCCTTATTGTGCAACATTGTTAGGTTACTAGGCAACAACTCAATGAAGTAGAAGTTTCCGCCAGGCTTAATAATAACAGACGTCCTGCACAAGATGCATTGCAGGCATGTTAATAAACACCAAATTAAATATTGCCTAAAACTGATGATCATGAGGAACAACAATAAAAAACTAATGTTAATAGCACCTTAAGGTCATGCTGTCATCTGCCCCCTTCTAAATCATCCAGACAATAAAACAGCCACTTGACGGTGGTGGGTGTCTATGGCAACAGAAATGCACAAAGACTAAATCAACACCAGGAGTAAAATACATCAAGGACAGAGTTTGATAATCATTGCCATGCATCCAACCTCCCGTAGGCCTACAAATCATACTTTTTTAAGCAATCATGTTTTAATTGCGGTACGTAGCTTCCACAAATATGCTGCTCAGGGTTTGTAAACATGAGGAGCAGCAGCAAGTGCAGCTAAGATATCTTGACAGGATTAAGCTAAACCCTCACCGTCTGCTCTTGACAGGAGCATTGTTGTCACAAACGGTTGCCGACACACACATATATAAGCATATGGACCTATAATGACTATGTGTTTTTTTAAGATTTTCAATATCTCCACATTTAAGGTTAGCTATGGAGCTAACGGAAAGCTAAGTGGCTAACTACACCGTTATAACTGCTAGCCCGAGGCAATAACTCAACAATCAACAGGTGAGGTGTGACTTACCGTTATCCTGCACCTCCGCTCGCAGACGAGTTCCTCATGAATGATGGTCGTTGACAATGTTTGACCAAAAAAAGAGCTTAAATGGGCATCGTTGAGAATGGTCGAACAACAGCTGAGATATAAACAGCTGCTTAATGCTTACGGGCTAGCTTGTTAGCTTAGCCTTCCACGCCCCGAGATGCATGCTCCACGATGTTTGTTTGTCAAAAGTCATCACTGTTCAAACTTCGAACTCGCGTGGGAGTATTGATCGGCCAAATTCAAGCCGGTAGCAGCAAGTTGCGAGGAGTGGAAGAAGGCACGGCAGACATTACTGCTGCTGCGCCACCTGCCGTGTTAGCAGAGAAACCGTTTGTATGACGTCACCAGCTCGTCTTTCCAATACATTACGTGATTACGCTCGGCTAAAACATTGATAGAATGATACTTTTTAACTCTACTCCTCGCAGTTGGACCTTGCAGGTTGTCTTAGAAGACGTTTGGTGTCTCTTCCGAGCATACATGTCAGTTCATGTTCACAGATTTAAATCTAAAGATCGCACTAAACTGTTATCCGCAAATGGGGTTTGAGCCAAAGAACTTTCACATCAGGGGTACCCAAACTTTTTGACTCGGGGGCCGTATTGGGTTAAAACATTTTGGCCGGGGGCGGGGATATATATATATATATATATATATATATATATATATATATATATATATATATATATATATATATATATATATACACACACACACACACTGTATTTCCTTGAATTGCCGGCGGGGTGCTAATTAATGTACAACCTCTTCTCACTCCTGCGCTTACCTAAGGCATGCGGTAAAAGTAAGCATGTGCTAATTATTTTAAAACCTCTTCTCACTCCGGCACTTACCAAAGGTATGCAGTAAAAATTTGAGTGTGATGTTAGCTTGGACCTTAAATCCTACTGAATAGCTCTTAATCTTTTTCCCTTTATGCCAGGGGCCACCAACGTGGTGCCTGCGGTAGCCCATAAGGACCAGATGAGTAGCCCGCTGGCCTGTTCTAAAAATAGCTCAAATAGCAGCACTTACCAGTGAGCTGCCTCTATTTTTTAGATTTTATTTATTTACTAGCAAGCTGGTCTCGCTTTGCTCGACATGTTTAATTGTAAGAGAGACAAAACTCAAATAGAATTTGAAAATCCAAGAAAATATTTTAAAGACTTGATCTTCACTTGTTTAAATAAATTAAATTAAAAATACAACCTTAAAAATGATTTTAGGATTTTTAAACATATATACCTTTTTACCTTTTAAATTCCTTACTCTTCTTTCCTGACAATTTAAATCAATGTTCCCTTTTTTTTTTTATTGTAAAGAATAATAAATACATTTTAATTTAATTCTTCATTTTAGCTTCTGTTTTTTGACGAATAATATTTCTGAAATCTTTCTTCAAACTTATTATGATTAAAATAAAATAAAAATATTCTGGCAAATCTAGAAAAGCTTTAGAATCAAATTTAAATCTTATTTCAAAGTCTTTTGAATTTCTTTTAAAATTTTTGTTCTGGAAAATCTAGAAGAAATAATGATTTGTCCTTGTTAGAAATATAGCTTGGTCCACTTTGTTATATATTCTAACAAAATGCCGATTTGATTTTAACCTATTTAAAACATGTCCTCAAAATTCTAAAATTAATCTTAATCAGGAAAAATTACTAATGATATTCCATAAATTATTTTATTAATTTTTTCAAAAAGATTCAAATTAGCTAGTTTTTCTCCTCTTTTTTTGGTAGAATTTTTTATTTTAAAGAGTCAACATTTAATTTTCGTTTTTTTTATTCTGTTTTCTCTTCTTTTAAACCGTTCAATTAAGTGTTTTTTTCATCATTTACTCTCTACAAAAAAACCTTCCGTAAAAGGAAAAAAAATGTACGACGGATTGACGGACAGAAACATCCATTTTTTATACATATATATATATATACATATATATATATATGTATATATAGATTTATTTATTAAAAGTAAATTGAGCAAATTGACTATTTCTGACAATTTTTTTAAGTGTATATCAAACTGGTAGCCCTTCGCATTAATCAGTACCCAAGAAGTAGCTCTTGGTTTCAAAAAGGTTGGTGACCCCTGCTTTATGCGATTTCAAATTACCGGTATTGAAGTCAGCCTCCTCCATTTTGAAAATGATGACAGGGGAAGTGTCACTCGTGTGGTCAGATGAGACCAGGTGGTAAAATCAATCAATCAATAAATGTTTACTTATATAGCCCTAAATCACTAGTGTCTCTACAAAATGCGAGTGGACCTCTGCCTGGTTGCCTGGATTTCGAAATACCTCACCGACAGGCCACAGTACGTCAGACTGAAGGACATCACGTCTGACACTGTGATCAGTAGCACCGGAGCACCGCATGGAACGGTGCTGGCCCCTCTTCTCTTCACCCTGTACACCGCTGACTTCTGCTACAACTCAGAGCTGTGTCACATCCAGAAATACGCGGATGACACAGCCATCGTCGGGTGCATCA